>NC_050517.1:1235303-1246826 GCF_002922805.2 Oryzias melastigma
GAGAGGCATGACCCCACAATCATCTGGTCAGAGCACAGGCTGTCGTTCTCATCCACTCACTGCCAGCGCCACTGCTTTCGGCCTATGAGAGGGCCTACAGACTTTGCAACCATCGCAGCCACCACCCTCGCTCAGACCAGCGCGACAGGGGAAGCGGAGGGATTGCCAGTTTTTTATGAGGACCTGCGGGAGGCCTTCAATAAGCAACGTGCCACACAGCTCCCTCCACATCGGTCCTATGACTGTGCCATTGACCTCCTGTCTGGAGCCATGCCAACCAGAGGTCGGGTGTTCCCGCTTTCTCAGCCTGAGACAGCTGCCATGCAGGCATACATCCAGGAAGAGTTGGCTAAAGGCTTCATAAGGCCATCCACGTCTCCAGCTTCGGCTGGTTTCTTCTTCGTTAAGAAGAAAGATGGTGGCCTGAGACCATGTATAGACTATCGCAACCTGCATGACGTTACCCCCTGCCCATGGTTCCTGCAGCTCTGGAGCAACTACGCACTGCACGCTTCTTCACAAAGCTGGAACTGCGCATTGCGTATAACCTCATTTGGATCCGTGCGGGTGACGAATGGAAAACCGCATTCTCTACAACCTCGGGCCACTACGAGTACCTCTTTATGTCCTTGGGCCTCTGCAATGCTCCCTCTGTGTTCCAGGCCTTCGTCAATGATATCTTCCGGGACCTGCTTAACAAGTTCGTCATTGTTTACATAGATGACATCCTGGTCTACTCTGACACCTTAGAGGAGCATGTGTCCCACGTCCGTCAGGTCCTTCAACGCCTCATCGCCCACCGGTTGTACGCCAAGCAGGAGAAGTGTGAATTCCACCAGACATCAATCTCGTTTCTGGGCTACGTTATCAGTCCTCAGGGGGTGGCCATGGACCAAGGGAAGGTAGAGGCTGTGCTCCAGTGGCCGCAGCCAAAGTCTGTGTGGGAGCTCCAAAGGTTCCTGGGTTTCGCCAACTTCTACCGGCGGTTCTTACCTCGCTGCTCAAGGGTGGTCCGCGTCAGCTACACTGGGCACCTGCAGCCACCCAGTCCTTTGAGAATCTCAAGTTCCGCTTTTCCCAGTCTGCCATACTCCACCATCCGGACCCCACATCCCAGTTCATTGTGGAAGTGGATGCCTCTAATACCGGCATCGAGGCGATCCTATCCCAACGTCATGGTCAGCCACGCAAGACATACCCCTGTGCCTACTATTCTCTGAAGCTCACGGAAGCTGAGTGCAACTATAACGTGGGGGATCGGGAGCTGTTGGCCATGAAGGCGGCATTTGGTGAGTGGAGGCATTGGCTGGAGGGGGCTTCGCTACCATTCATTGTTTTGACTGACCACCGCAACCTGGAGTACATCCGTACTGCCAAACGCCTCAACCCTCGCCTGTTTTCTCGTTTCCGGTTCCAGATAATCTATCGCCCTGGCTCCAAGAACGGCAAAGCTGATGCTCTGTCTCGAATCCACGACATCACCCCTGATGCTCCTGCTGACCCAGAACCCATCCCACCTACACTCATTGTGGCTTCAGTACAGTGGGACATCATAACGGAACTTACCCAGGTCAACGGACAACATCCTCCTCCGTCATGCCCAGCCGACGCACCTATGTTCCTCCATCACATCGCCAGCAAGTGCTCCACCTGGTCCACGACACGCCTGCCGCTGGCCATCCAGGTATTACAGCCACACAGACTCTAACTGCCAATCTGTTCTGGTGGCCTACCCTACAGGCGGATGTCGCGCAACATGTCACCCAGTGTTCCACCTGCCAGAGAACTAAGACATCCCGTCAACGCCCTGCTGGTCTCCTGCAGCCACTGCCTATTCCACATCGACCCTGGTCGCATATTGCAGTGGACTTTGTGACAGATCTGCTCCAGTCTCAGGGTAACACCGTCATTCTAACCCTTGTAGATCGGTTCTCCAAGGCATGTCGATTGATCCCTCTTCCAAAGCTCCCATCGGCTCTGGAGACTGCTGAACACCTACTTCACCATGTCTTCCGGTTCTATGGACTTCCTGAGGACATTGTGTCTGACCGGGGTCCTCAGTTCACGTCCCGAGTCTGGAGGGCAATGTGCGATGGCCTGGGCATCACAATCAGCCTCACGTCCAGTTATCAACCAGAGTCCAATGGCCAGGCAGAGCGTATGAACCAGGAGGTGATCCGTTTCCTGAGGACATACTGTCATCAGCGGCAGGAGGATTGGAGCCGGTTCCTGGTCTGGGCAGAGTATGCCCAGAACTCCCTCAAAAAGACTGCCACTGGGCTCTCTCCGTTCCAGTGCATTCTTGGCTTCCAGCCGCCATTCTTCCCCTGGGCGGGGGGTCCTTCAGAGCTGCCGGCTGTAGATGACTGGTTCCGCCGCAGTGAGGAGACGTGGGAGGCGGCCCATGTCCAGCTCCAGCACGCTGTCTGCCGCACCCAAGAACAAGCAGACAAACACTGCAGAGAGGGTCCCAACTTCTCTCCTGGTCAGTGGGTCTGGGTCTCAACCCGGGATCTGCGTCTGCTCTGCAAGAAGCTGACTCCGAGATATGTGGGGCCATTCCAGATCATCAAGCAGGTTAACCCCGTGTCTTTCCGTCTTCAGTTGCCGTCACAATATTGTATCTCCCCCACGTTCCATGTCTCTCTTTTGATGCCAGCTAGAGGTCCTGACATTGAGGAGCCTCAAGCGGAGGGTTCGGATGTTACAGCCACCCCCTTGATTGTGGATGGCGAGGAAGCATACTGGGTCAGAGAAGTGGTGGATTCCTGACGCCGGGGTGGGCGCCTGCAGTACCTACTGGACTGGGAGGGGTATGGTCCAGAAGAGCAGTCTTGGGTGGACCGGGACGACATCCTTGACCCTTCCCTTGTTGCTGACTTCCACCAACGCAATCCCTCAGCACCGGCACCGCGGGCCCGTGGCCGGCCTCGACGGCAGCAGGTCCGGACCCATCTGGACCATCTGGACCCCACAAGACAGCGCACCACTTTTGTCGAATGTGCATTTGCTGGAACAGCTCTTATGCATTGGCAATTAGAAAATGCATTGTTCCATACTTTTCTAAGAGGCAAACTGTTTATATGAAGTGACCAATGCTTTTGGTAAAAATGTTCCTCCCATCAATCTGAAATTAATGCCTAGATTGCCCAAATTTGCGCTGGCAAGATTCCCCCCCCCCATCTAGCCCAAGAACCATCTGTGTGGCAGAATGGCTCATTAATTAGCTATTCACTTCCCCATGTAAATGTTAATGCAGCATGCATTACCTAATGTGCATTTGAACTAACATTCCACCAGAGCAAACAGGTTGTGTGGAGTTACCTGATGTATGTGGGCGTATGTGTGACATTTTGACTTATAAAAGTAGACACATCTTTAACTCAAGAAGATAAACATCCAAATGGCAGCGAGACGGACAGTCAAGAAACTCACTGCTGTGGAAGTCTTAGCTCTTCTTCAAGAACTCCCTGATGTAGACTCTGGGGATAGTGATGAAGATTCTTTTGTTGAGGAATCAGAGTTCGTCCCTTCTGATTCCTCTGACGAGGATATTCCAGTATCAATGGATACGCAGCCGGAACAGCCCGTCCAGTCCAGCTTACGTACACGTAAGCAGACTAAAAGACTTGTTGAGGAAGAGGACAAAGTGGGCAAGCCCTCTTCTGTACAAGGAAACTCTTCCAAATTCAAGAAAGGCAATCACAATGTCCCAGACAAAGACTGCAGGAAATGCAGATGTGCGATAAAAGTCTTTCTCATCCCAGAAGCGCAAGCGTACTGATCAAAAATTCCAGAAAAGAGAAGAGAAGGTCCAGAAAAGCAAGGATACGAGCAAGAACTCTAAGGTTTTTACATTTTGCTCATATATATTGTAGCATTGTCTGCATTCATGTGTTTCTGTTCTTGGTTTAATCTATAAATGCTCCTAAATCCAAATCAATTCTCTGTTTTGGGGAATAGAGGTCTAATCTTATTTCATGTTATTTTTAGACAGAACTTTGTGAGACAGCTAAAGATGGCACTGTTTGGGTCCGGTGAAAAATTGAGGACTTCAACAGTATTCAGCCAACTCAGACATCACTTAGCAAAGAGGACCAACAGAGATTGCAAGACGGAAAGTGACCAGTCATTTGCAAAGCTTCCTCTGTCTATTTACCATCAGTATGTTCATGACCATCAGAGACTGCACAGAACACAAAGCCCGCAAAACAAACCCTGACTGTAGCACAAGTGTCTACGAGCTGATGGCATTTGTTGCCGTTTTGTTGTTCAGAGGAGCGGCTGGCAGAACCGGTGCAATGTGCGACTCTTGGTCAAAGTACTTTGGCATTCCAGAAATCATGTCCACAATGTCCAGAGACCGATATAAAGAGCTGATGCGCTATTTACGCTTTGACATAAAGGACACTTGTTTGGAACGCCTGCAGGCAGACAAATTTGCAGCAATGTCAGACATTTGGGGATGCTTTGTTCAGAACTGTGTGCAATCATACGACCCAGGGAATCACATAACAGTTGATGAACAGCTATTTCCAACAAAGTTCCGATGTCCTTTTTTGCAATACATTGCATCTAAACCGGACAAGTTTGGGATAAAGTTTTGGATTGCAGCAGACTTGAACACTAAATACATGTGCAATGCCATTCCGTTTTTAGGAAAAGACCCCAACCGTGACATTGGAAAGCAACTTGCAGACAATGTTGTGACAAGGCTTATGGAACCCTTTTTGGACAGGGGCAGGACTGTCACTATGGACAAATTTTTCACATCGTTGTCTTTGGCAAACAGGCTTCTCCAACACAACACAACTCTCCTTGGCACCGTCAACAAAATTCGGCGGGAAGTTCCAGAACAGGCTAAAAACACCAAAGAACGGGAAGAGTTTTCAACACAGTTGTTCACTTCTGGCAGTGCCCTGCTAACAATTTATGCAGCTAAAAAGAAGAAAAATGTGTGTCTTCTCAGCACGCTGCATACAAAAGTAGAGGTCGAAGCAGATTTGCGGCAAAAACCAAATGTCGTCACAGACTACAACTACCTGAAATGTGGTGTTGATGTGCTGGATCAGAAACTACGTGCTTACACTGTGCGCACAGGAACACGGAGATGGCCTGTAGCTGTTTTCTACAATATCCTAGACATTGCTGCTTCTAATGCACATGTACTGTACAAGGCATGTACAGGATCGAAAGAGTCAAGAAGAAAGTTCCAGCATAAGCTTGCAATTGAGCTAAGAAATAGACACATGCAGGAAGTTGCAAAGGGGAAAGAAAGAAAAGAGGCACTACGTGAAATGAGAAGAGTTTCTGAAGGAAAAACAACTTGCCAAGTGCAACAGAGTTGTAAGAGAAATTGCAGTACCGAGAAATGTGCCATATGCCACAAGTACACCTGTCGGAAATGCAGGAAAGGATCTCCATTTGTGTGCAAAAATTGCTAAAGAAAAAAAAGCAACAAATAGAAACTCTAGCTAAACACTGTTCATACAAACTCACAAGTGTGCTCACAAGTTGTTTATCAATGTAAATTCTCTGGAATACTTTTTGTCCATCTTCTTGACCGCTTCTTCCCTTTCGGGGTCGCGGGGTGCCGGAGCCTATCCTGGCTACTGATGGGCGAAGGCGGGGTACACCCTGGACAGGTCGCCAGTCTGTCGCAGGGCCTCAATCACACACATTCACTCACACATTCACACCTAGGGGCAATTTAGAGTCACCAATTAACCTATGAGGCATGTTTTTGGACGGTGGGAGGAAGCCGGAGTCCCCGGTGAAAACCCACGCATGCACGGGGAGAACATGCAAACTCCACACAGAAAGGTCCCAAATCCCCCAGCCGGGATTTGAACCGGGGCCTTCTCGCTGTGAGGCAAGAGCGCTAACCACTGCGCCACCGTGCAGCCCCGGAATACTTTTTGTGTATAATAAATTATTTTTCTTTCTCTTAATCCCCCAAAAATTCAATAAAGGTAGATTAAACTTTTTTTTAATAAACAGGGGAAATAAATGGCAAAATAGCAATATGGGGGGCTGTTTGTTTTGATTTTGGTATTTCTAAAGAGTAATTAAATAGTGCAGTTGGAGGCCTATTCCATTCTCAGTCCATATTTGAAAAATGCCAAAAAGGGGGCGGGGCTTGTGGAGCCAGACTGAGCAGCAGAGGTGTAGCTTAGATCTATGATTGGGTGTTGCGCAATGTAGCATATACTGGGTCTACATATTGTTCATTTGAATGATTCAAAAACCAAAAAGGCAGTACCTTTAAAGTGTCATTTGTAGATGTAAAGAGCCAAAAAGAGTTGACTTAGGGTTTGGGTACCTTGTAAACCTCCAACACTCCCCAAAGGTTTTCACCACGTAGCCTGTCAGTGTTAAAAGGAACTCTGTCGACATAAATGCTTTCCACCCCACTGGCCTAGTGGTTAGAGCTTTGGTCTAACAACCAAGAGGTTGCCGGTTCAAATCCCACTGTGGGCTGATGTGGTTTTTTTTTTCATCCCCCAAAAATTCAATTAAGGTAGATTAAACTTTTTTTAATAATAAACAGGGGAAATCAATGGCAAAATAGCAATATGGGGAGCTGTTTGTTTTGATTTTGGTATTTCTAAAGAGTAATTAAATAGTGCAGTTGGAGGCCTATTCCATTCTCAGTCCATATTTGAAAAATGCCCAAAAGGGGCGGGGCTTGTGGAGCCAGACTGAGATCTATGATTGACTGTTGCGCAATCTAGCATATACTGGGTCTACATATTGTTCATTTGAATGAGTCAAAAACCAAAAAGGCAGTACCTTTAAAGTCTCATTTGTAGATGTAAAGAGCCAAAAAGAGTTGACTTAGGGTTTGGGTACCTTGTAAACCTCCAACACTCCCCAAAGGTTTTCACCACGTACCCTGTCAGTGTTAAAAGGAACTCTGACCCCACTGGCCTAGTGGTTAGAGCTTTGGTCTAACAACCAAGAGGTTGCCGGTTCAAATCCCACTGTGGGCTGATGTGTTTTTTTTTTTTCATCCCCCAAAAATTCAATTAAGGTAGATTAAACTTTTTTTAATAATAAACAGGGGAAATAAATGGCAAAATAGCAATATGGGGAAATGCCAACAGCAAAACTCTTAAGAATACAATTTTTTTTATGACAGTTTTATTAGATATCCAGACAAGTTTTGGGAGAAATTTTAACTGAACCAAAAGCAAGGTACTTCTGAGATTTGAACTCAGATCACTGGATTCAGAGTCCAGAGTGCTAACCATTACACCACACAACCATAACTTCCAGTTGGAAATTAAAACTTTAAAAAATTGCAAAAAAAATTATAAAAAACAAAACTTTCCAATTTGCCAAATTCTTATAACAACTCAAGTAGATTTCACGATAAATAGACAAGTTTATCAAGCAATTTGACCTGACCCAAATTCAAGGTTCCACTGAGATTTGAACTCAGATCACTGGATTGAGAGTGCTAACCATCACACTATACCAGAATTCAGTGGCGGGCCGTGCATTTCACACCTAGGCCTTCAGTAGTGCTCCATCTGAATCAATCCAACCCTCATTAACTATTTTATGGCAATAAAACTTCTACTGCAGGTACAACTGCCACACACACACCAAAAGCATAAAAAATAACCTGATAAAATTTCAATATTATGTAGGGAGATAGCAAAATTTTACTCACCAAAAATCCAGATTATTTAAACACAAAATCCATCCTTTCTATCCTCAAGAAGATTTCAATCACTCTGTCGTGCAGAATCCGTGCGTTTCGCAGATGGAAAGTGTTCCGTGGCTGTGATAAGCTGGAAAAGGCTGCATGCGGGAAATGTTCTGGTATTCCTGAAGCCACTTGTGGTCCAGGAGGGAGACAAACATCAGTTTTTGTGATCGATCAAGGTCCGTGTCTGGAAAATAATATTGTCGGTAGTGCGCGCGAATTTTGCGCTGCACGCGCCCGTGGTGCGTTCAGGAGCTTCGTAGATTTCAGCTTCACTCCCGCTCAACGGAGTCACGGAACTCCTTTACCCGTGCCAGACAAAACTGTGCCACAACTTTACCCAGACATTCATTTTCCACCAAAAATCAGACGATGAGACGCTTTCCACTGGTAACATCTTCAAACCTGACACGCCGCTCCTCGGCACCTGTGTCCGTCACATAACGCAGAACCAGAGCGAGCTGCGAGCTATCCAATCAAAGCTCGTGAAAATGATGACGTTTCCGTGCGCCTGCTAGCTGGCCTTGGTGTCGCCTACTCCAAATCTGATTGGTTGAAGCAACAGTTTGGTCGACAATTATTTTATGCTACAGGGCCCGCAGAACTGATTGTGAAGGCCTCCGGGCAGATTTCTTTGACCCTAGCAACAAATGGTGCTGCAATGTGATTGGTTAATGCTTAAATAGGAAAATACACGTCTGGAAGCAGCGCAACCAGGGAGACAGCAATGAAAGGACGAAGACAGAGCATTTGGAATTATAGAATACGTATTCACGGAAATAAATAATAATTAATATCAGTCTGTGATTCAGATATTTTTAGGCCAGCAGAGAAGGCCTTGCAGGCCCTGACGGCCCGCCACTGCCAGAATTCAACGATCAGTATAAAAAAAAACAATTATATATTTCATGTTACACACACTATCATAGAATACATACAAGCTGCCCAAAACAAATATTTTCAGATTGCAAAGATATTCCAATTATGTTAACCTTGAGTTGCCAAATGTTTTTATCTCTTACCTTGCTTCAATGATTTGATAGGTTCTACTGAGAATTGCACTCAGATCACTGGATTCAGAGTCCAGAGTGCTAACCATTACACCATAGAACCATGAGCACTAGAGCAGAATGAAAAAACAATTCTATATTTTATGTTAGACAAGCTATCCCAATTTGAAAATAAAAATCTGGCCAAGACAAACCTTTTTAGATTGCAAAAATACTCAGATTATGTTAACCCCAAGTTTCTAAATGCATTTCTCTCTTACCTTGCTTCAAAGATTTTATAGGTTCTACTGAGATTTGAACTCAGATCACTGGATTCAGAGTCCAGAGTGCTAATCATTACACCATAGAACCATGAGCAGCACAGCAGAATAAAAAAAATATTCTATATTAAATGTTAGACAAGCTATCCCAATTTGAAAAAAAAAATCTGGCCAAGACAAACCTTTTTAGATTGCAAAAATACTCAGATTATGTTAACCCCAAGTTTCTAAATGCATTTCTCTCTTACCTTGCTTCAAAGATTTTGTAGGTTCTACTGAGATTTGAACTCAGATCACTGGATTCAAAGTCCAGAGTGCTAACCATTACACCATAGAACCATGAGTAGTAGTGCTGAATACAAAAAACAATTCTATATTTTATGTTAGAAAAACTATCCCAAATTTTTGAAAAACCTGCCCTATACAAACATTTTCAGGTCGCAAAGATATTCAGAGTATGTTAGCTCCAAGTTTCTTAATGCATTTCTCTCTTACCTTGCTTCAAAGATTTTATAGGTTCTACTGAGATTTGAACTCAGATCACTGGATTCAGAGTCCAGAGTGCTAACCATTACACCATAGAACCATGAGCAGTACAGCAGAGTAAAAAAAATATTCTATATTAAATGTCAGACAAGCTATCCCAATTTTAAAAAAAAAATCTGGCCAGGACAAACCTTTTTAGATTGCAAAAATACTCAGAATATGTTTACCCCAAGTTTCTAAATGCATTTCTCTCTTACCTTGCTTCAAAGATTTTATAGGTTCTACGGAGATTTGAACTCAGATCACTGGATTCAAAGTCCAGAGTGCTAACCATTACACCATAGAACCATGAGTAGTAGTGCTGAATACAAAAAACAATTCTATATTTTATGTTAGAAAAACTATCCCAATTTTTTGAAAAACCTGCCCTATACAAACATTTTTAGGTCGCAAAGATACTCAGAGTATGTTAACCCCAAGTTTCTAAATGCATTTCTCTCTTACCTTGCTTCAAAGATTTTATAGGTTCTACTGAGATTTGAACTCAGATCACTGGATTCAGAGTCCAGAGTGCTAACCATTACACCATAGAACCATGAGCAGTACAGCAGAATAAAAAAAATATTCTATATTAAATGTTAGACAAGCTATCCCAATTTTAAAAAAAAAATCTGGCCAAGACAAACCTTTTTAGATTGCAAAAATACTCAGAGTATGTTAACCCCAAGTTTCTAAATGCATTTCTCTCTTACCTTGCTTCAAAGATTTTATAGGTTCTACTGAGATTTGAACTCAGATCACTGGATTCAAAGTCCAGAGTGCTAACCATTACACCATAGAACCATGAGCAGTACAGCAGAATAAAAAAAATATTCTATATTAAATGTTAGACAAGCTATCCCAATTTGAAAAAAAAAATCTGGCCAAGAGAAACCTCTTTAGATTGCAAAAATACTCAGATTCTGTTTACCCCAAGTTTCTAAATGCTTTTCTCTCTTACCTTGCTTCAAAGATTTTATAGGTTCTACTGAGATTTGAACTCAGATCACTGGATTCAGAGTCCAGAGTGCTAACCATAACACCATAGAACCATGAGCAGTACACGAGAATAAAAAAATATTCTATATTTTATGTTAGTCAAACCATCCCAATTTGAAAAAAAATCTGGCCTAGACAAACCTTTTTGGATTGCAAAAATACTCAGATCATTTTTACCCCAAGTTTCTAAATGCATTTCTCTCTTACCTTGCTTCAAAGATTTTATAGGTTCTACTGAGATTTAAACTCAGATCACTGGATTCAGAGTCCAGAGTGCTAACCATTACACCATAGAACCATGAGTAGTAGAGCTGAATACAAAAAACAATTCTATATTTTATGTTAGACAAGCTATCCCAATTTGAAGAACAAAACATCTGGCCAAGACAAACCTTTTAGATTGCAAAAATACTCAGATTATGTTCACCCCAAGTTTCTAAATGCATTTCTCTCTTACCTTGCTTCAAAGATTTTATATGTTTTACTGAGATTTGAACTCCGATCACTGGATTCAAAGTCTAGAGTGCTAACTATTACACCATAGAACCATAGCTTTCAGCAGCAAATTAAAACTTTACCAAATTGCAAAAAAAAATTACAACCACAAAACTTTTACACATTGACGCAGGAAGCAATCGTGAATACATACACAATTAGGAACAGCTGGAATTTGCACCACGGCCTTCTTGCTGTGAGGAAAGAGTGTTAACCACTGCACCACCCTCCTTTCTTAGCTCAAAGCATAAATTATCTTATGCTGTCCAGTGCTGCACTGGGATGATCTGGTCTGGTCTCCAAGTGTCTTTTATTTTGAAAGGAAATGCTATCAAACATAGAAAAAATAATTTCGCATGTTAAGAAAATTTTTTTTGTTTATTTTTATATTTGTTTTCATTCAAGCCACAAAATGAGCATCTTTAAAAAGTCTTCAGCTTGTCCAAAATGCAGCAGCAAGATTGTTAGCAGGAACTAGCAGAAGAGAACACATCACTCCTGTGTTAGCTTCTCTCCACTG
>NC_050517.1:1246853-1260286 GCF_002922805.2 Oryzias melastigma
ACAGGCCCAAATGGCTCTGTTAAAGGTTGCAGACTCCTGGTGTATTTTGTCGCCATGTCTGGCCGTGCGCGCGGTCAGGGATCTCTCGATCACTGAGGTGTTGACGCACCGCTGCAGTCTGACCGCTAGAGGTCAGTGTGGGTCGGTGTGTGTCAGGAGTTTGTTGATGGTTGGAGCTAGGTGGAGCTGCGTTCGTTTTAGCTTCATAGTTTTGGTTTGTAGGAAGAATACTGTCGCTCAGCCGGGTCGGACTGGGCAAAGGTCCCTGCTGGAGCGTGTTCAGACGGCCTGGTTAACGAGTTTCCTCCCGGTGCTTCAACAGCTGTTAGCAGCCGGATGAGCGCCGCTCCTGACGGCCCCCTTCGGACACTGTCATGCCCAGACCCGGATGACCGCTGGGGCTGACTTCTGGCAGGTGAGCGCCGGGGGTTCGCTCGGGATCGGGATGTTGCCTTAGAAGCTAAGGTGTCGGGGCGAACAGCGGTGTTGCATCCGCGGACGCCGCACCGTCCTCCCGCCGCTAGCGTTAGCACAGCGCCCCCCCTCCACAGACCGGGCCGTGTTAGCTGCGTTAGCCGCGAGTCCGGGGGGTGACACCTGCCACGGTCTGCGTGACAGTAGCTCCCGGTGGGAGGAAATGTGTGTGAAACTCTGCTCAACATTTTTGTTCTAGAGACAGAAACGAGGCTGTCCTCGAATGGTCCCGGTTTTGCCTGGAACCCGGTCGTGTTCGTCTGGACCCTGCATCACTGTCTGTGGGGGTTCTTTGTTTTCTGCTCCTGCGTTTCCGCCTGAACAGGGGCGGCTCTGAGGTCAGGTCGAGGGCAGCCCCCCTCTCCACCACAGCTGGGAAGCACGTGACCCTGTTTCTGAAATGGATTTATATATATATATATATATATATATATATATATATATATATATATATATATATATATATATATATATATATATATATATATGAATGAAAGTGCAGCGGTGGTCACAGCATTCAGACTCACTTCTGCTCCACCTGTTGCTGTCGGACACCCTCCTCTCCAGCTGTGGTTCCAGGGCGTGTTTTGGTCACATGATGTCTGTCTAGTAGAGGAGCAGCACACACTGCAGGCAGATTCTGCTGGATCCAGAGGTCAGAGCTGCAGGTCAAGGATTTCTGCTGACATTATTCCAGATTTCTGCAGAGCTGCATGTTTTTGCAGGAAAAATAACATCCACTGCCTTTTCCTGAATGGGACGGTGACACTGGAGTTGCTGCTGGAGTATAATGAAGTGTTTCTCAGGGGGGATCTAGATTTAGGTAGCACTAGCTTAATTACACATGAGATTCCACTATTGGTACGACACCACCAGTACCTTAGTGACTTCCCTCTCTCCCAATTGAATTAATCCGAGCTCATTCATATTCAGCAGCTTTTACAGAGTCAAGTGATCAGAGAGAGTATAAGTCCATATGCATCACCAATTGCTCTTGTACAACTGTCTGACTGTAAAATCAAAGTTGTTTCGCGTCTTGGAGTGGGAGAGATTCCAAGTGGCTTGTCTGTTCTTGGCAGTGGACCTCGCCTCTGGCACCCCCCAGCCCATCTGGATGAAGCTCATCTCCTACACTACTTAAACGAGTAGTTTAGAGTTAGATAAGCTAATTCGTCTTTAACAGTCCTGGTGAGTCACCTGTCCGTCCTGGGATAGGATCTCTCCCTCATGTGGGCATCCCATTTTTTTAGGAGTTTTTCCTTAGCGGGAGGGAGGGTCTAAGGGCAGGGATAGCTAGTTTTATTTAGCCTGTTTAGTTTAGCAATTAACTATTGTTTATATTTTACCACTGACCTTCTGCTTCTGTAAAATTACCGGCATGAAGCCCAATCAGGCAAATGTTTTTGTGATATTGGACTATATAAATACAACTGATTGAAATTAAAATACTGGCCAGGGCACAGAGTGGCAATGCTTTTAGTCTCTAAATTTGCAGGAGGGTGTCTTTCCTAGGTAGGTGAAAATTATGTTGCTGACCAGTAAAAAGGTGATTATCAGATGATGGCAAAGCGTGATAGTGCTTAAAGTAGAAGAACGGGCTGAGGTGATGCTCGACTTCAATATGATGACAGCTTCACTCTGGTTGGAATTCAATAAATTCAGTTCTATTTGGAAAGGATGTTAAAACCGTTGACAATCGAGATCTGACTTTGTGTAGAACTGATATGAGATGCTAGAATGTGTGGAGTGTACAGCATGTTAAAATTATTACCATATGTAAATTATTTTTTTAAACACTCAATGCAAATGACTGTCAATTTTCAAGCCACTAACCATTATAGCATATATAAAATGTTATTAAACAAATCTATTTAAGATAACAGTATTTATTTCAAAAATAATACAATTATTCAAATGGTCCACATTATTACACACAACAGAGTTCCACAACATTTAATCCATTCTAAAGAACTGAAAATGATCATTTGTTCAATTTGCTGAATTAGGAGGTCATATTTACAATTAAAAGCTATTCCAATCATAAACATTTTCATATGTTTAGTTAAATTTAAACACATGACTTGTATCTTGTAGCATTTTCACAATTCTTGCATCCATTGAACTTTTTGGAGAGTTTCTGCTTGAATTTCTTTTCAGAGTGTCAGAATAGCCTCACAAAGCTGCTATTTGGATAAAAACTGCCTCCACCCTCAAAGATAATTTTACTTGAGGATGCTCCAGATGTTCTCAATAGGGTTGAGGTTAGGGGAGGATGGGGGGTCACGCCATCAGTTTATCTCCTTTTATGTCCATAGCAGCCAATAATGCAGAGGTATTCAAAATTCAATTTCAAAACTTTTTTTTTCAGTTTCAACTCTTTTTATTTGGTATTTAATCTGAAACTTTCAGCACTGGGACTGAAGTTACAAACCCTCATCGATTGTGATTGGTAATTCGTGTTAGCCCCGCCCCAATGCGCCACAACAGGGCCAAAAGTTTTGAGACTGAAATGTTCAGATTAAAAAAAAAATAGAGTTGAAAGAGAAAAAAATAGACAAAAAAGTTTTGAAATTGAAATTTTGACTTTTGAAACTAAAAAACCAGAACATTTGAAACAGAAAATAATTAAGTTTATTTTAGAATACCAAAGAGTTTGGACATTTTAAGTTTTTTTTTTTTTTGGCCAAAAACCAATGTATTTTTTGAATTGCTTTATTTGGGTTTCAAATAATATTGGCCCCGATTTAGTTCCATATCTGTCCAGAAGGAGAAAAGACAGCACTGGCTGCTCCCTGGTGTCTGCGGCCAATCAGAGTCTGGCTTTTACTTGTTTGCTCATGGAGAGACGTCCTCGGCGGGGGTGGTGGGGGGTTGCAGTGTGAGTGCAGTGGCTCTTCTGAGTGTGTGAGGTTTCCTGGAGAGGACAGAGGAGGTTTCCTGCCTGAGGCTGTGACATCTGACTGATCACACTGTTCAGCACAAAGCACGTTGGGGTGTGTGGGGGGTGCAGCTCATTTCCTGTTTTTTTTTGTGTAAATGCTGCTTGTTTTGACCCCTGCACAAAGATTTGGACCCAGACGGTTCTGTTGGTTAGACCGCAGACACAGAAGTCCCCCGGTGGGGGCGGGTTTCGGCTGAAAGGATCTTTGTATGTGAACTAACATGACAGCAAAGGAGTTCAGATGTTTCGCTCCAGCATTAGAAATTATCTTTAAATGTCTGCAGATGCTTTTATTTTGAAAACCAAAGGCAGAGTTGAATCCAGAGCTTTGGAGCTTTGTCACGTCCTTCAGGCCTGGTTCCTCTTTGGTTTCTCAGGCTCCAAGGCTGCCGCTCCCTATGGCTGCTTATGATGAGGACATCCTGAAGAACCCTTTCTACGTGGCGTTGGAGAAGCAGAGACCGGACCTGTGCAGGCGAGCGGCAGAGCACCAGGGCGTGGTGAGTCCAGCTCTTATTTCTCCTAAGGTGGACTGACTCACTGCCCTTCGGCAGGTCAGCTGCCGGTGGTTCCAATGCTTTAATCTTACCTGTCATCAAGATTATGGGATTGATTCCAGATTCAAACCAAACGTCCTCCAGCAGCGGTGTGTTGCAGAACTTTTATTTTTTTTAGTCAAGCTTTTGTTTTGCTTCAGTGCACTCTTTGGCTTTTTATAGGAAGTCTTGAGTGTCAGCCATGTTTTAAATCTGCCGCCACTTCCTGTCACATGACTTTATTAGAAGAATTTCCATCATAAGGACTCCTGAAAACAACATAACTGCTATTAAATCACCAAAACTTCATGATTTAATTTTCATATTTTTCACAAATCTTTTGAATTACTTTCATCTGTAAATGCAAACATAAAAAACTTCTATTTAAGTGATTATGTATTATTAATGTTTTTTTTTATACATTTTTTGTGTTTCATTATGTCACAGCAATGCTTTAACTGATATGATGATTATACATTTGACTAAGGACAAGAAAGAGAAAAAGGAAACTAATGGTAGTTGGTGAGGGGGCGTGGCTTCTTCGTTATGCAGCATTAATTGAATAAATCATAAAAATTGTGAGTATTTTTAAAACTAATTCAATCAAAAATCGTATATTTTAACTCATGATGATTTGTAAGGAGTTTCTTTGCAGCTGCGGAAGCCTGATGCATTTTATTTTGAAGATATGCTAATGCATGCTTCCTTTGAACTTCCTGTTTTCCTATCCACTTGCAGCTCATGAGTTCACGTGTTTGACCGTCAAAGCATGCTACTCTCAGCACTGTGGGGAGGGGGGGGGATCTCCCACCGTTGACTGTAAACAGAGACGGACAGACCCATTGAGAATGCCTTACCTCTGGCTCCAGTAAAATGAAGCCAATTCAGTCGCCATTTTTCCATAATATGGGTGCTGCCATTTGGAGCCAGCCGGTCCGAGTTGGTCTGAGTTAACGTTTCTATGGCTACTATTGTCACCAATCATGAGTGAGCTTGTTGGAAAGCCACACCTCTTCTACTGAAAGCAGGTTTGGAGAATCAAATGTTGGAGGTGGGGCCACATGCTTTTACGAGGCATCTGATTGGTCAGTTTATAACTTGAATAACTTGGAATAAAGAATAAATATCCTTTAAAAAAAAAGTGGAATTAGCAATAAAATGTAAAAAAATGTATCGGAGCAAGAATGGTTATTCTGAAAAATAGAATGACTGACTGAGTAATTGTTGATTATTTCTCTATAGAAGTCAATGGGATTTTGGCTTCTCTATATTTTCTGTACAATCAATTGCTCCCACATTCTTGTGACACGTCATCGATGTTTGATAAGTTGAACAGGCAGCACACGCAGGTCTGTGTGGATTTCATTTCAGGGGTTTTTATTTTTTATTCCCTGCTGACCATGACAGGTCCACATTCTCCAAACTAGACTGTCTACATCTGCTTCATCTTACTGCTGAAATTACTAAAGTCTCCTGAAGGTGGCGCTCTGTGTTGTGTCTCCTGGAGCTGCTCTGTCATTATTTCTCTGCTGTTGAATTCTAAACTTCTGAGTGGGTCTGTGTTTATTCAGACGAGCTTTCGGGGAATTAGGATGTTTTTAAAGGGGATTTTATTGTGAAATTCCAGGTTTTGGTTAAAGCATCCTGTGCCGCAGCGAGCTGGATGCCGTACAGCTCAGGAATCGGGTCAGCTGTGTTCAAACGCGCCTTAGGTTTTGATCCTCCAGGACTGCACATGATTCCGGGTTTCAAACCCTCCGCCATCTTTGCATTAAAGCTTGAAAGTCCTCATCAGATACGGGCGGCTGACAGGCAGCGCTGTTGTTTTCTTGCTGTAATGCAGAGTGAAACATGAAATTGAATTTGATCCGGGTTTGATAAGCCGTTCAAATCTGATTAGTGAAGCTAACATTTGCTCCCTGTGTGCCTGCAGATCCTGGTTCCCTGCTGTGAGAGTCTGAGCGCCAGCAGTGACTTCGACTCGCACTTCGACAGCTACGTTCTGCAGCCTCTGGAGGACAGATACAAGACCGCCGATGGAAAGGTTTGTCAGACCTTCACGTCTTCCTGAGAGCCCAGCACGTTTAGTTTGCTCCTTAAGACAAAGTTCTTTGAGGTGAAATTTTTCCATGTGGATCTCATGTTGAAGCACCATAAATATCCAAACTTTATTTTCCCTTTTACCGCAAAGGATAATGATGTTTCACTGTGTGATCCAGGAGGTCAGGATCCAGGACAGGCAGGTTCTGCTGGGATCCGGCTTCCCGGCTCCGTCTGTGGTCCGAATCCTGTTTGAGGAGACCTTCTACAATGACCAGGAGCAGAGCTACAGCATCCTGTGCATCTCCAGGCCCGTGGAGGTGGAGCCCAGCCCGGCCGAGGTCACCCCACCTCAGCCTTACTGCCTGAGGAGCCCGGAGGACGTCAGGGACTTCCTGGGTCGGCACGCCCAGAAACTGGACAAGTTCATCCACAGTTTCTGCCAGACCTTCAAGGAGCAGGAAAGGAAGGGAATCCGACACCACATAGTAGGACTTCATCTTCCTAGTTAAAAGTGTGTTTCCTCATGTTTCCTCACAGTACAGTTTTGGTTTCTTCTTGTGTCCTGGCAGGACTCGGTGAACGGCCTTTACGCTAAATGTCTTCAGTGTTTGTTGAGAGACTCTCGCCTGGTGAGTGAAACCACACTGTGAAGAAAACATGTTTCTGCAGAAATAATGATACTGAAAGTTCAATTGTCTGTGATCAGTGAAGGGTTTTTTTTTATTATTAAAAAGGGGAAATGACCCTGTGCCACTTTGCTCTTCTTCACAGCAGCTGTTTCAGGTCTAACAGAGGATAGTTTCTAAGTTCTGGAAGAGTTTAAAGACCCACTCAGATCAACATTTAATCTATGTTTAAAATGTCCCAGTGGTTTTTTAAGTATGCTGTTTTTAGCTGAAATTATGAATCCTGTGTCAATTTCTAGGGCATAATTTCTGCAGAAATTCACCTTAAAGTTGTGGGAAACCCGCCCCCACTTCCTCTCACTCATCTGTCTATGCATACATGGATATAGTCATCCACAAGGGAGCTTGTGGTGCCCAGCATGTTTTCTACTTAACAAACAAGCTCTTTTTCCAACAGTATTTTTTAATCTGGTCTGGGTTTACCACAATTAAAATAAAGAAATACTAAGACACACAATTTTAATTATAATCTTCTTTATTTATGTCGTAATAAAAAATGCTGCAAGAACTTCTTCCCCAACTCCTACGGCTTCTCTCTACCCCTCAACTTGTAAGGGCATTTAAGACATTAGTGGTGTCCGAAATTGTCTTTTTAAGGGGTATCCATAGGGACAGAGCTTTGTATCCCTCCGCTGGTACTAGGGTGCACTGTGGAGGAGAAACTCATTTTTACACGAGGATGTGCTCTGAAGCACAGAAGTTTACATGTAAATGTAAGTAATGACTCTGTGTTCTAGCTTCACTTTTTAAAGTTATAAAAATGTTATATATTTTTTCGAGCGCTGGGAGCTATGCGCTAACGTAGCTTACTGGAAACTATTGATGATGCCATCAAGTGTTAGTAACGTCCAAATTTGAAGGCACAAGGTGTGTCGGAATTCCCGCCCTAATCTCTAACTACAAGAAAACTACATAGTGCAGGACTATCTAGTGCCCTGGATATTAAAAGCAATTTGGACAACACGCTCACTACTTTTTGATTTTTATTTTTCTAAATATCGGACATGACGTCACTGATTTCACAAGGTGAAAATCAAATCAATATAAACATTTCACAAGTCTTTTTGTGACTCCACTGTGTTCTAATGATGAAAATGTGGATGGTTTGTTTAAAAATTACACTTAGACATGTTTTTTTGCCAAAATTGTTTGTGCATTATGGTCCATATTTGCTAATGTAGTGAGCATCGATGCATGCTAGTTCTTCTGTAAAATTTCTACTTCACTTGATTTTGTAGAATTTTAGAATTTCTCAGCGCATCGCTGAACCCCCTCGCGAGGGAGGGCTCTCTATCCCTCTGCTTGGAGGGATGGATATTAAAAAATATATTTCGGACTTCAGAAGCCCCTTCAAATGAAGAGAAAGGGAGAAGGGAAGAACTCCGATTGGGCCTTACAAATCCCTCCACAGATTTTCTACTGGATTAATGTTTTCCGTCATGAGAAAAATACCTCAAGAACATGTTAAAAACACACAAACATTTTTTTCATGTCAGTGGTTGTTTAAAAACTTCATCAGAACCTGTCCATCACATGGGTTTTTTTTCTCCAGAAAAAAAGTTTTTCTTTGTGTTTTTACTCTATATACTCATTTCTGTTTTAATGGATTTCTTCTTTGTTCCGTTTAAGTCACTAATTTTGTGAAAACTGATTTTCATAACCAAACGAAATTGATTTTGGATGGAAATTCAAAAAATGAACCAATCATCAAAGCTAAATCAAATTGAGGCATGAACTTGGCAGTGCTGCTCACCCTGTGTGTCTAATGGAGGTGCGCTTGTCCAGAAACAGCTAAGAGTCAACTGTGATGAAGCTCTGAGGTGGTAGAGTAATGGTGTACTGAAGTTAAATGTGTATAAAAAGACCAGTGGCTTTTAATTTAAGCCGAAACTCTTTAGAGGTTCAGTTTTAGCTTCCACAGAGAGAGAGAACATTTTCAAAATAAAGCTCTCTGTCTCTGCTTCCTGTCTAACGCTCCACCTGGTCTGTGACACAGAAAGGAATTCAGAGCTTCACTGTCTGTCTGAAGTTGTTTTGAACTCATCATTCATCCAAACAAATGGAAGTCATATGTATTTATTTATGCAGTCAGTTCATCATCATGCGCAGCAGTTTATGGATAATTCACTTTGTTTGGATGTGACAGTGTGGACTGCACACAGCCGTCTGCGTTCTCTGAGCTTCAGCATTCAAACCACAGATTGAAAAGAGGAACTTTCAATAACAATGAGGAATTCTTCAAACTAAAGCACTTTTTGCCTGAATTTGCTTAGTTAGCTATAAGAAATGACTTTAGAGGAGGATCCAATCCTGAACATCCTTCATCTTTTAAGCCTTTCTTGTATTTTTGTAGCTGAACAGTTTAGTCTTTTTTTATATCACAGCTAACAGTTCTATTTCATTTTTATATATCTTCAGCCTGTATATGGTCGAAACATTTGTTACTAAACAAAAAATATCTTGAATACTGAATGGAGCAGTGTAATAATAACTGCATTTTTGGGTGTGAAACTCCGCCCCTTTCCCCAATCGCCTCATGCATTAGGGTCTTGTGTCTGGACTTTCTGATCAGTTATTGTCCTGTTGTTGTCTCAGCAACTCTTATTTCGCAAGATTATTCTGTGTATTCATGTAGTGTGTGGTGGTGGGGGTGGGTGGGTATCACATGCTCACTTGTGGTTGAATTCCTGCAGATTCACTGCTGTAAATGTTTTCTTACAGAAACTTCTGGCAAAACAGGAGCTTCAGATGACTCTCCTCAAACAGGCAGTGGAGGTGAACATCTTTCATATCAGAATCTTCCATATTTATGGTTACAAACGTTTATGAATCCTCACCTCCCCGAGGACAAACCTTGGTTCTTTAGTCTCTGGGTTCAGTGAGATTTTCATCAGATGTTACTTGCAGTTCAGATTAGTGCTGCAACAAATGATTTTGTAATAGACCATTATTTTTTCTGATTAGCCAACTAATCGGGTAATGGGGAAACTGGATGTAAAGCACACATCTTAACCATCATTAGCTTTAAACTAAGTAAAATCTAGAAATTACCATTACCTGCAATAATGCTAGTGGGAAACGTGTAAGCTGAATTTGGCCGCTAAAGATGCTAGTGCTGATAGCTGAAATGGTTGAAGCTAACAGCTTAAAACGCTGAAGCTGATAGCCAGCCAAAATATTTGTTAAATGCCAAATTAGCCTAAAAAACTTTAAAAAGCCTAAATTAGCCAAAACAGCTAACATGTAGCTGAAATATTAGCTAAACTCAAAACAGCCTAAAAAACCTTATTAAATTTCAAAATAGACCCAAAAAGCTAGCAGAATTACACTATAACTTTCAACTATACTACATTCTGACTCCATATAATATAAAGTAACGACTAATTGACTATTAAATTAGTCATCGACCTGTTTAATAGCCGATTAGTCGTTGATTAGTCGACTAATCAGAACTAGTTCAGATGTTTGTGACATCAACGTTTCTCCTCCGTCTCTCTGCAGATCTATGTTCATCATGGCATCCATGATCTAATCTTTAATTTGGTGGGAACACTTGAAGCTGCTCAGGTGAGTCTGCACCCCCACCCCCCCATCAGACTCTGACTTCTGCTTTCACAGGAACAGGAAGGTAGTTAGGACAGCACCACCCTTCATGGTTGTTTGCACAACGGCAGCTGCAGAGGTGGAGAACGTTTGAAACCTCTGCTGCTGAACTGACTTCTGGGAAATTCCACAGTGTTGATTTTTATCTGTGTGTTGATTTGGAAACTTCTTTATCTTTATTCATGAAAAAAAACAGGAAAATACCAAAAAGAGGCCTCGTGCCCCGTCCACTTCCTTCTGTCAAATTGACTTACAGCACATTACTGTTCAGAGCTCCAACCTTTAGTTCATGAAAATGTGAACAGCACATGAGAGCAGATTCCCTTTGTCATTCCTGCTGATTCAAACATGAGTGAGAGAGGGAGGGGCGGCTGATGATGGTGAATCTGTCAGTCACTCTGCATTCTTTTTATCACCAGGACGCTGCTTTCAACAAAACCAGCAGGAGTCTGCAGGAGCTGCAGCAGAAGGAGCTGGGAGTCAAACCGGAGTTCAGGTCAGAGCTGCACCACACTGTAGGGAGCCCCCCCCCAACCTGACTAAAGGAGGCTCTTCTCGTATTGTTTGCAAAGTTGAAGGCTCCTTTTAAGGCTACGTTCACTCTGAAAATGATTTCAGTTTCAATGTTAAGTCAGTGTGACACGATCAGATCAGAGGTCCTGCGGCGTGCTCGACGGCGGCAGCATGATGTTTCTCAGGTATAAATCTCTTAACTTGGGTGAAGAATTTGCATCGTGTCAACCTAACAGGGAGTTAGCTGTGGCCTGTGAAGTGTTGATGGCATTATCAGAGGATGGAGTCCAAGACCAACATGGAGGAAGATCTGATCATTTTCCTCCTGAACTTTATGAGATTTCTCTTTTTTCCATTGAGACACTAGTAAAAAGGTCCTTTAATTTTACAATTGTTCATATGTCTTCCCTTCCTTGGTCTAATGCGGGACAGCAAGTCGTCAAACGGGGTCATAGAGACACAGAAGTAGTGCTGAAAGCGTCTGTCATTCAGATGCAGCTCCTGCAGTAGACGGTGAAGCTCCCCCAATTGGGAGAATCTCTGAATGATCTCATGAACCCAGAAATGGAGACGTGATTACTGATGTGTCTGTAAAACTCTTCCTAATAAATGAACCAGATCTATTCACATCATCCATGTCTTCCATGTAAATGAGATATACAGTCAATGTTCCATCAGGCTAACTTTGGACAGAGGCTCCTCCCACATGCCTCTGGAGACTAGTTTATGAACACATTTTTGGACAAGCGTTGAGCATCAACTTTGACGTGCGTCGAAAGAGGCAGTTGATGCAAATATGATGTGCGAATCAATTCAATAGGAACGTAGCATTACAGACACATTTATTGCATCTTTTAATTTGATCGGTATTAATTTAAACTTTGTTTAAATTTGAACATTTCTGCATTTGCAAATGAAAATCTAGCTGGGTTGATAAGCAGATTTATGACTGAGTTGGGAAAGTGTCCTCCTGGTTTAGAAGCTGCTTCAGCGTTGAGTCTGAAGGACAGAACAGAAGCAGGAGATGCTCGAACTCCAAAGTTCAAGCAGAAAATCAGTCGAGTCCCTGACTACTGTCAAACGCCATCACCTCAGCTGGCCTTTAGAAGATGAAATATTAAGTCAATTTAAGTCTGAGTTTAGAGGCTGGAACAATTATGCATGTGCCCCCCCTGAACATCCCTGACATATCCTCTTGGGTCTTGCTTTGCAGCATGAACTTGTCCCGCGCAAAGAGAGAGCTGAGTCAGCTCAACCAGCAGACGGCGCCCCTCCTCAAGCTGCTCTGCCTGCGCAGGGTTGTCCTGACGGCCACACAGACCCCCACACGCACAGGTCAGTGCACCCCTCCCAACAGATGATCAGTTAAAAAATGGAGAAGCAGCTTGACCGTCTCTCCCTCTGCAGTCAGCATCGAGGCGGTGAGCGCCGACGACCTGCTCTCCGTCGTCCTGTACCTGCTGGTGAAGACGGAAATCCCAAACTGGTGAGTTTGCAGGACATCTTAGTCTGGCAGAGAGCAATGCTGACGGCATCTGCACCATGCCCCCCCATCCCGGACAGTTTCCAACCTGATTAAATCTCCCATGTAGTAACGTCATCTTAAGATAAGACACGTAAAGGTGATGAGCGGACTTGCTGATGGAAGCTCCGATTGTTTCAGGATGGCCAATCTGAGCTACATCAGAAACTTCTGCTTCAGCAACTCCAGCAAAGACGAGCTCAGCTACTGTCTGAGCACCTTCGAGGCTGCTGTGGAGTACATCAACCTGGGGAAGCTGCAGGACTCTGTGAGTGCTCCCACACACACCACACACACACACTGCTGCTGCTTCTCAGAGGCTCAACGGTCTGGTTTCCCCTCCAGGCTTCGGGTGAACTTAGAGACAAGGCGCTGTTCAAGGAGAGGATGAGTCTGCTGGCTCAGAACGCAGCCACGCCCATCCACCTGCTGTTTGAGGTGAGCTGATACCAGGTGACACACGGCAAGTTCAAATTGAAGTCCCCCTGAGACTATTTTTTTTTTACTAAAAAAAACATTCTCAGAAGTGTTTTAATTATGATTACAAAGTCGTTTTTTTTTTTACCAAAATCCCACAACCTAAATGTCTTAAAAAGCCATTTTTCATGTTGATCTGAAGCCTCTGTTTCCAAAATCTCCCCTGAGGGGGTGTGGCTTTTGGAGCTGAGCTGATTCCCCAGGTCTACTGAAACTTATGTGTTTGTGTGTTAGCACATAGCCAATGGAAACGAAACAGAGGTGGAGCGTCTGCTGAGTGAGGGCGAGGCTGATGAAGATTTCCGGATGTGTCACCCCCTCTGCTCCTGTGACGTCTGTGACGCCCAGCTGTCAGGGTCAGTGTCTGCTCACAAGCAGTTCTCCACTTCTTTACCTGTTAATACCTGGAGTCATCTTCATGTGTTAGGATTGTGAAGATCAGGTTGTTATGATTGCATGAAGGGTTAACGAATAGTATGAATTCCTGTTGAGGATCTGTATTTAAAGCAGCTTTATAGCGTCCTTAAACAGGGCCGGTGTGGGGCCAACTGATTGGCTGATGGGTATTCTTGTTAGAGGTTGAAGTTTGTAGCGTTTTGCAGATGTAACTACCTCTATTGATTTGTTAACCCTTGTGC
>NC_050517.1:1260712-1277515 GCF_002922805.2 Oryzias melastigma
GTTTGTGTGTTAGCACATAGCCAATGGAAACGAAACAGAGGTGGAGCGTCTGCTGAGTGAGGGCGAGGCTGATGAAGATTTCCGGATGTGTCACCCCCTCTGCTCCTGTGACGTCTGTGACGCCCAGCTGTCAGGGTCAGTGTCTGCTCACAAGCACTGTCTGTTCTCCACTTCTTTACCTGTATCAGTGTGTTAATACCTGGAGTCATCTTCATGTGTTAGGATTGTGAAGATCAGGTTGTTATGATTGCATGAAGGGTTAACAAATAGTATGAATTCCTGTTGAGGATCTGTATTTAAAGCAGCTTTATAGCGTCCTTAAACAGGGCCGGTGTGGGGCCAACTGATTGGCTGATGGGTATTCTTGTTAAAGGTAGAAGTTTGTAGCATTTGCAGATGTAACTACCTCTATTGATTTGTTAACCCTTGTGCTTAAACACAAACATTTTTAATATACTGTTAGTTTTTAACCGTTAACACGATCCAGTAGATTCCGAAAAGTTACTGCAAATCTAAGAACAAACACTAGAGCTTTGGTATTAAGGGTTAGACATGTTTGTTAGAATTTTTCCTCTTTAAATGTAGAATTTTGGGACGATTCAGCTCAGACGCCCCAGAAAACTCCCTCTGACTCTCTTTCAGGCGGCTCAACAACCTGGCCATTGTCACGCCGTTCTCCAGAGACGACCGAGGATACACCCCCCTGCACGCCGCCGCCATCTGTGGTGAGCCGCCGCACCGGCATCAACCGCTCCAGCCGTCACAGACCTTCTCTCAAAGTCTCTCTACTGTTTCAGGTCAGGCCAAGCTGATTGACCGACTAGTGCACAAAGGAGCCCAGGTGAACGCCACAGACTACCACGCCCTGACGCCACTCCACCTGGCATGCCAGCGAGGGTATCAGGGAGTCTCTGTAAGAACACTGAAGCTTCATACTCTGAATATGCACGCCTAGACGCCTGCATCACTGGCTTTCACACATAGCTGATGCTCGTGTTCAGTCTGATGATCACATGAGCTTTTATGGCTGACGAATACACTGGAGTATTTGTTTCCTCTCAGATTTTGTAGGAAAAGAAACTGACAGTCTGTCATCCTAATGGTAAATTCACTTAAACAGTGAGAGATAGAAAATCAAGAAATCCACTTTAAAGAATTTCTATCAATTTATTTGCATGTCATTGAGGGAAATAAGTATTTGATCACTTTGTTAGAAATATTTAGTCCTTTGTTATAAAACCCTTATTAATAGGAGTGTAACGGATCACAAAACTCACGGTTTTAGAGACACGGTTCTGATCATTTTTTGGATCAGTAAAAAGTGGAAAAAAAAGCCAACATAAACTAACAAGTTTAAAGCCTAAAATTACTTTTTTGAAAAGTTATAAACATAATTGATAAAACATGTATTCATTTCTTCAAAGATTAAATATACTCTCACATATATTGCATCAAATCATTAGCTCATTGAGGCCTATCTATAAAAATAAAATATCTCTGAGCAAAAAACTAAAACATGTCGTTTCTGATTATATTTACATGTCTTCATACCAAGTCTACAAAAACTAAAGTTAAAGAATGCTTGGAAATCGTGTTGAAAATACCAAATGTCTCTAGAGTAAACTCAAAAATGCACCTTTTTTCCCTTTACCTCCTAATGTCCAAATGAATCCTAAATAAAACAGGTAAAATTAAACAAAATATTTATTGTGTACTAATTGATTTTTTTGAAACTGTGGGAACATTTCAATATTTAAAATAATATTTATTATCTGTAGAACATGTTCAGGTGAGACGCTGCACTGCCCGCTACAGATAATTTCTAAATCATTCAGACTGGGTGGCTGTCGCTAAGTAATTGAGCTTATTTCCATGGGTTTTCTATAGGATTGAGGTCCAGAGACTGTCTGGACTCCTTCTTCATCCATTCTTTGGTTGTCTTAGCTGTATGTTTTGGGTCATTATCCTGCTGGAAGATGGATCCATGACCCATTTTCAACCTCCTGACTTAAGGAGGAAAAGGATTTGATGATACATGGCTCCGCCCATTCACATGGTGAAGTAACCCTGTGCAGAATACCAACCCTGAAGCATAAAGCTTCCACCTCCGTGCTTGACAGAGGGGTTGGTGTTCTTGGGTTCATTGGCAGCATTTCTCTTCCTCTGGACACCGTGGGTTGAGTTGATGCCAAAGAGCTCAAGTTTGGTCTGATCGGATTTCAGCAGCTTCTCCCAGTCACTCTCGGAATCATGAAGGTGTTAATGGCCTGTACATGTGCCTTCTTAAGCAGGGAGTTTGGAGTCTGACTGATGGACTGATGGTTCGTTTAAACAGGTGTCTTCAGTGCAGGTGACGGGTTGATTAGAAGAGTCTAACTAACTGGTCTGTTTGAACCAGAAATTCTAATGGTACATACAATGCAATTACAGTCGTATAAATTTTTTAATGTCAATTTCTTGATTTTCTTTGTGATTTTCTATCTCTCTCCGTTCAAATTAACCGATCATTATTTGGGAAACATGAAGTCAGTCAGAGACTCCGACTTCTTTACTCACGTCGTTGAAGGATTCACTTCAAAATATGCATCTAGATTCCAGTCCTCAGAACAGAGACAGAGTCAGCAGTGCAATCCAGTCATGTGCAAAAACATGCTGCACCACTGGGAATCCCAAAGCTCGGGGCTGAAGAGTTGCTTTTAGTGAAAGTAGAGATTATTTCTGGCCCTTCATGGTCCTCCAGGATTGCTGGAATGTATTTCTGACAGTTTTATGACCTGTGTGTGTTCCTCTGGTACAGCTGCTGCTGCTGCACTACAAGGCGAACGCTGACGCTCAGGACAACAGTGGCAACACGGCACTGCACCTCGCCTGCATGTACGGACACGAAGACGTACGTCAGAGTGACCTCCTACTCAAAAGACGCGTCTTCATCTTCTTCTGTGGGTCATCAGTTTGGTCTAACTTCCTGCCCCCCCCTGTGGTGTGTGTTCCTGGCTGCAGTGTGTGAAGGCTTTGGTTTACTACGACGTACAGACGTGCCACCTGGACCTGCAGAACGATAAAGGCGACACGGCGCTGCACTTGGCCGCACGCTGGGGTTATGAGGGCATCATCCTGGTTCTCCTGGAAAACGGGGCGAGCACGCACATCCTCAACAAGAACAAGGAGTCCCCGCTGCAGTGCGCCCTCAACTCCAAGGTCAGCAGGCCGAGGCCATGAATTCAGTCAGGTCCAGTGATGAACGATTCTCTACAGAAGCATCCCCCAAGATACAAACAGGCAACAATGAAATGATGTGTAATTCTATTTAGTTTACTTAAAACATTCCAAACTGTTAGTACCTAACTCAGTCCCGATCGGTTTAACCCTCAGGAACCGACTGAAGTCCTCAGGCGTCCTGCCGTGCAGCTGTGAGATCAATGTGATAAAACGTCTAAAATAAACTTAAACTTAATTGGATATTCTGTGATTGACATTTTATTAAATCAAAGAGAGAATATGGCATTTATTTGCAGTTTTTGGACAAAAGTGATCTTTCACCTTAATAAATAAGACGGAAGATGAACGTCAATCTAACAGCTACAGTGCAAAAGATCCGCTTTGGTGGACGGAGCAGAACGGAGCTGTCTGCTTTTAGAAATTCAACAACGAGGAGACCAATTGCTGTTTTATTTTGGGATTGGGACAGACAGAAATTTTTCTACAACAACGAGCATCTGCATTGTCTAAAAATTAAGGAAATTCTGCGATTCACTGCGAAAGCACCCTGCCATTACAAGAGGCGAGCAGTTCAGAGTGGACAGACACGCCTCCACTGGAGCTGGATCAAACAACGTCTACCAAAAAAAAACATTTCCTTTAACACTTCTTTACAAACACAATAAGGAAAACATATGAGGAAAAAAAGAAAGAAAAACAGAATTCCAGGAAAAATGTGAAATGGACAGCAGTGCTTTCAGGAGAGACATTCTTATCGTTTGGGGGTCACTGGTAGCTGTAGCCACACAGGCAGACTGAAGTACAGCTACTGTTTGTATAACAGCTCAAAAAAGGTCACATCATTGACCTGTGAGGTCTGTGATGTTGCTCCTTCAACAGAAACTGTTTATATATGTGTCCCAAAGAAATCTGTTAATTTCGCCTGGATTTTTTTTGTTCTTGTTGTTTTTATGAAATTACATCTAAAACGTTTATGCTATGTTGTAACAATGGTTCATTAAACATTTTTGTTGTTTCCACAGCAAAATTAATCACTTTTTTCCAGACAAGATGTTCTGTTTTTGCATGATTTTATGTCTAGTCTGTGAATACAAAATGGGAAAATGACAAAATAAAGATAGTGTCACATAGGTGAGGTTGTGCTGATTAAAATGATACCAAATAAGTGAGCAGATAGTTTTTCAAATTAAAAATACAGAGGGAAATTTAAAGGCAGGCGTGAACTGAGTTTTCGGCCCTCCCTGAGACATGAACTTCTGTTTGAACAAGAATCTGGCTCTCATGCTAATGTGTACTAAACTGGACTTTCAATGCAAAAACGGAATCTTAAGAAAGTCTCTTGTTCCAAGAAAATCTGTCCTCCAAGAATGAAATTCTGATCAAGAAAGTTTTTCAAAAGCAAAATAATCTTAGCTTGAGAAATTTCTTGGTGTCTAGAATTTGTTTTTCTTAAATTAAGGAACTTTTCTTTGGCATTGGCAGATCTTTTTGTTTATTTTTATATACTATAATCTGCCAATAGGTGAAGAATTTTTGACTTTTTTGTAAGGCGCCTGTTTTTGCAGTGTTGACAGCTGTCTGCTCATCACAGCCTCATGGAATGAGGACTGGCTCTGTGGAGCAGTGCAGGAGACGTGTAGTTCTCACATCTGGACCTGAAGTCGTGTAAATTTTTCAACATTCTCCTCTGTTTCAGGTTCTCATGTTGTTGCAGTCCACTCAAAACGGCCATCAGCGCAGTGGTGTGGATGTAAGTGTCTCTCCGCCTCAGAACTGCATTCTGTTTAAAGTTGCACTCCGATCGTCTTTTGCTATATTTTCAAAACATTCCTTAATTATGATAATGCTGCTTTTACACATAGGTTTTCTGACAAAATCAGAAAACCTATGTTGTTTTCTACAACATAGTTTCTGCAGAGCAGCAACAGTTTATTAGAAATTCACCTCTGAGTTCTGGGCGGGACTCTCCTCTCCTCCATGCGGAGCAGAAAGCTGGTGGTCAACATCACAAAAACGCTCCTTATCAAACAGTATTTTTTCATCTGCTCCTGATTCACAACGATTTGAGGAAAAAAAAGCTTGTTAATGTGATTTTGAGCTTAATTTTTTTTTATAAATATCCTGACAAAAATGCAACATTAATGAACATTTTCATGAGAGTGGGTCTTTAAAGAATGCTCCAAACATCCCCTGTGGGACGTTGATGCACAACTACTCAGATCACAGATTCTTGGCTTAAATCAGTCTTCACTGCTCTGTGTGAAGGCATCCCATCAGGGAGGGGGCATTCAATCGTACACTTCAGTCCCACCACAGAAGATCAAGAAGGTATTCGCTTTATAACAGAGTGTTTGTCCCCCCAGTCTCCCAGTTACTCCCCCCTGGCCTCGGACTGCAGCAGCCGGCGCTCCTCCATCTCCAGCACGTCCTCTCTGGGGTCAGAGGTCAAACCAGAGGCGGAGCGCGTCAGTCACAGAGAGGTGGGCCGCAGACCTCCACCCACCCTCCCTCTTCATTCCTCTGATCCGCAGCCTCAAATTGTCTGTTTGTGTCACAGATGGAGAAGCTGCTGCTGGCCGTCGCCGACGGGGACGTGGAGATGGTGAGTCCTTGACCAGCCTGGTCTCTTGTGGAGCAGCGGGTCTGTTCTGAGCTGCTGGATGTGTTTCAGGTGCGCTATCTGCTGGAGTGGGCTGACGAGGAAGAGGAGGAGGATGGACTGCTGCGGGGTGAAGGGTCACTCTGCCACCCGCTGTGTCAGTGCCCGACCTGCGCTCCTTCTCAGAGGGTCAGTGGCTGCCTTGGTGGTGGGGAAGTGGGCGGGGCTTAAACACCCCCATCGGCTGTAAAACTGATTGGTGAACATATATTTATACAAATAGCTTAGGTAAATTTTTATCAACTATAACATTTTGTATCATTTTAAAGCCTGAAAGCTCAACATTTCCTCCTGTGAAGTCAATTTAAAGAAAGAAGTAACAGTAAAGCAAAAATACTTTCGTCAGGACCACCACAGACACACATAAATGTATTTTAAAAGACCTGAAAGTAGTGACTCAAACAAGATCTTTGATTGCTTGTTTTAGTCATTAGGGGTGGGTTGACAATATCGATTATCAATCTAAGCTTAATAGATCAATAATCGATCCATGAAAATAGAGATCGATCCAGCACATTCAGCTAAAGTCCGCCAGCTTGATGCTAAGAATAATGGGTTGGTATAATGTATAATAGTTGGTCAATGCAAACATACATTGTTGACTAAATGAACATCTTTATAACTCACAGGAATTAATTTTCCAAACTCTGTTAGGAAAACAACTTTTAAAGTAACCATTTGTGGCCTAAAACACATTTTTTATATAATTATTTGCTTATTCTTCTTGAAAAACATATAATGCTTTAGCACGAGCGCCACCTAGTGGCCAATCTCAAACGTCCTCCATGAGAAGCAGAACAATGTTAACAATGTTAATGATCTGAACATTTTGTTAGAACACTGTATAATATTAACAATCTCATTATTTTACTAATACATTTTACAGTATGTGAACTGGATCCAATTAATATGAAAATATTCAATATATATATAGATTCAAAATATGTGTATAGATTAATAATGTATTTCTAAATAAGTGTGTCTGAATGTGTAAAGCATGTAAACTCAAAATTGAATAGAATTTAGTGGATCGTTAAGTATCGGGGAAAAAAAATTGTAGTCTATTCATCACTGTCCTCAGAAACTACAAAAGTGTGATGATGTTTCATATTTTGTCCTTCCACTTTTTCTGTTACAAACTTTTTAATGTTGGTTGCAAAGTTTTCGACTTTTCACCTGCATGTGTTTCCTCTCTAGCTGTCCGTGCAGCAAGCAGGAGCTCTGGGCATCAGCAGCTGCAACGCTGATGGCTTCACGCCGCTGCATGTTGCTGCCCTGCATGGCCACTCCGCCTTAGCCGCCATGCTCATTCGCCGTGGCGCCAACATCAACGCCCGCACCAACCAGAGTAAAACACCGCTTCACCTCGCCAGCCAGAACGGCCACCTTCAGGTACGCAGGTTTTGGAAAATCTTTTGAATCTGGGGCAATGATGAGCAAGCAGAGGCAGAAACACCCCTACCACATGAAACGGCCTCTGCTGGTGCGGAAAAAGAACTTTATTAATCCCGAAAGAACTTGCAAAATTCATCAATTGCTCCAAACATAAGCAAACATGTTAAAAGTATGAAAATGTAAAAAAAAAAGGATATAAAAGTAATAACAGCAATAGACAAGTTTGATTTAAACTATTAAAAGTATGGAGCTGTTAAAAAGCCATTAAAATGTTAAAAAATATTAATAACAACTGTCCTAAAACCATAGTTGTAAAATTCACTAAAACTATTGTAAGAATGTATAAAAATAGCTTCACAGCTCACATCACTACACTGTTTTCTCGTCAGACTGTTGTTTTCACTCGTAGGCGGACATTTTCCATCTGCTCATGTGGGTCACAGAGGCCAGTACAGCCTGATGGTGGACTGATTTGTCAGGCATTGTCTGCTCAAAGATTGAGGAGAGGTGTTTGAAGTCATCGAGCTGCAGTCCTCCTGATTCTAACTTCATCATGATCACCAGAATAAGAACGCTGTAGCATGTTGCAGCTGTGGGACCGGAAGTTTGGTTTAGACCACATCTGTGTTTGCTCTCACAGGTAGTCCGGCTTCTGCTGGAGTGTAATGCTAAGCTGAACAAGAAGGATTGCCATGGAAACACGCCTCTCATGCAAGCCTGCCTCTCTGGACACCTGGAAACAGTCAGCATGCTGCTGCAGGTAAACGCTCAGGATTGGGGGGGGCAGTATGGCGGGGGCAGAATGTTCTGAAGCTTAACGTGTGTGCAGAGCAATGCCATGGTGAACACAACCAACCTGCAAGGAAACACTGCTCTCCATGAGGCGGTGCAGGGGGGGCACCTGGCGCTGGTGGAGCTGCTGCTGAGGGGGGGCGCCTCCCCAGGCCTCAGGAACAGAAGGCAGAGGACCCCACTGGACTGTGCCTACGAGCTTGGCGGAAAGGTGCATGCCCCTTGTCTTATCTTAACGGCTTTGTTTGAGGGGGGGTTCTGACGTCTTCGTGCTGCAGAACACAGAGATCCTGAGAGCACTGCAGAGAGCCTCCGGACTCCCCACTGATGCCGAACCCCTCAAACTTCTGTCTGTTCCTAGAGGAACCCTGGGTAACAGAAACACATCACTTTGGTCTTCATGATCTCAAGTCTGTAAAGTAACCCCCCATCCCTCTGCCCCCCTGCAGCCCACTCGTTTGTGCAGCGATTGAGGCTGCAAGATAACAACGGCAGGAAGCAGAAGCTGGCCCCCCCAACAAGCAGGTAGGTGTGAGCAGGCCGTCCGGTTCAAGCTGCCTCCGCCTGTTAACATGTGAACTCTGATTCAGGATGCAGCAGATGAGGAAAGGTTGGAGTGGACCCCCTCCCAGGAGCTCGCTGCCCTTTTCCCAGGTACACTTCATCCTTCACGTCAGAGGGGGGTGGAGTCTGCAAAAAATGTACTTTAGTCATAATAGTTTTCCTTTAAAATCAAATTATTTAGGTAAAATAAGATTACGCATTTCATAAAATGATCTAATGTGCCAATGTATTTTTAATGTATTTTTAGAAGATCAATAATCAAAATCCACCATTTAAACTGTTGCTTTTATCATAGATTTAGCATTTGATTTTTTTAATGTAGTTAATTTTAAATGTTGCTGTAAATGAGTTTTTTTTACCCTTTATGCATCACTGCTGTTTTGGCTAACAGCTGATTTGTTGGAGGTTCTGATATGTTCACCGAGGTTCTAACTTCAAAGCTAATCTATGTTGAAGATTAGCTTTAAAAAGCCTGTTCTCAAATCAAGACCAGCATCTAAAGAAGTGGTTTTCAACTTTTTTGAGCCAAAGAGAGCCAAAGAAAAATCCCATAATACACCAGGATCCAAAAATGTAAAAACGGAGAAACTCTATAGTCAGTACTGATGTACAGTCCCTCCACAATTTAATGTGCATTTTTTTTATAATTGAGGCAAAAAAAGCTGGAAGTTGCGTCTGATTTCCTAAATGTTCTAATAAAAGTTGTGAAAATTTTCAATAATAATTTTCCACTAAATTAGTTGTCAATTTGCCTTGGCAGTTTTTTTTCCTCCAGTTTTTTAATATGCTGTTTTATATAACAACATCACAAAAACAATATCTCTTCACTTTTTTCTAAATGTTTGTGATGATGATGTGTCTAATGGCTCCACCCACTCTAAAGTTAGACTCCTCCCTTTGATCCTAAAGGAGGATCCTGGCAGAAGGAGGCTGAGGCGGGGGGAGACGATGGAGATCAGCAGCCCCTCACGTCGAGGAGATCGCCCTCTGACCCGCTGTCACACTCTGGATTCTGCAGTGCGCTCACTGGAGCCACCTGAGGCCCCTCCCACTCCAAACTCCACAGAGAGCATGTCCGAATGCAGCGACCTCACAGACGACTCCCACCCCCCCAGCATCAGTGAAGGCTCTCTGCTAGCAGAGGCTCAGAGCTCTGATGGCCCCAATCCTCTGATGGGCTAGACCCCCCCTCCCTCTCTCCCTCCCTCCTACCATCCTGGAGCTGCCCCCCCCACCACAGACTCGCCATCCAAGGAGCACATACATGGAGTCATAAAGCCCCACCCCTGACTTACACACACTCCTCAACTCTTCACCTGAGTTTGTCAGGTGATTGAAGTTGTCAGGGCCGTCAGTCATTGGCTCCGCCCTCACAGCTGCTGTGTGGACGTCCTCATGTTTCAGACTCGCACGAATGAAGCAGAAGATTAGTTTACAGAGAAAAAGGGATGATAACAAACTTGAAATTCTTCTACAGCTGGATATCAGCTTTGACTCACAGACCAAACCTGATCTTAACAGTGGACTTGTAGCACCAAGGCTGGCCTGTGGAGGGCGGTGTTGTGCTACCTTCAGAGTGCATCCTGCACAGACGTCCTCTGAGCTGTTTCTGTTTCACTGCGTTGTCCACAACTGAACCTGTCTCCTCTGCTCCGACTGTTTTAGTACTCCAGTCCAGAACTTCTGAAATCCTGAAATGTTTTACACATTTTGATCATAGCACCAACATAATTGTGATGGCCAACAGTCTTTGAATGCAGCATTGGGGAGGGACCAGCACCCAAATAACTGAGCAAGAGTGAAACGAAACAGATATGGTACCGGTGAGAAGTGAATCATCTCATTCATAGGTGTGTTTACAGACAGGAGAAAGGATGCTCTGAGTTCAGCAGCGCCCTCTAGGGTTTGTCACAGAAACAGGAGGTGAATAACAGTTTTAATCTGCAGGTTTAACGTACAAAAATGTAAATGTGCCTTATTTAACTCACTTAGACACAATAAACTTGTTTATTGACAACAATTTCATGGTTCAGTTTTGCATCATTCTTCTGATAGAATTAATTATGGTGTAATTTAACACTTAAAACACTACGAAGCACTTCATGGAGTCAGTTTATTTCACTTCAAGGTAATAAATAAAAGAAGGTTGTACTCAGACTTGGCTTTGTGTTTTTTTGAGGGCGGCAGAAGAAAGTATGGACAGAAAGTAATTTCATCTCATTTGTGTGTGCGTTATTCTTGATTTGTAACTTGTGCATAACTTTATGTATTTGCAATTGTGTATTCAAATGTACAAAAGATCCAATATAAAAGAAAAATACAAATTTCACACTTAAAACTTTAAATTACAACAACTTGAAACTACACATGGAAATCTTTTAAAAGTACACACCAGTCGCCTGCTACACACACACAAAACTGCATTTAAACAAAAGTCAGATGTCAGGCGCAGTTCTTAAGCTCCTCAGGCCTCTGGTAGAAGAGCCGAGCTTGGAGGAGAAACCACCCACAGAGGTATAGATATAGATAGATGGATAGAAAGAAATATAGATATATGTATATTAGTTCTAAGAACTTTATTCTTGCTATTTTTGTGTTTCAGATCACTTTTTCACAAAAAGCAGACTATTTGTCATATTGTGCAAAAAAATTTTACCTAAAAAAATTTGCAATTAATCGTGATTAATCTCAACACAAAAGTGTGATTAATCTGATTTTTTTTGTAATTGATTGACAGCAGTGATTAAAAATAAATGTTCTAAATTTAGAGTTTCGCCTTTGATTTCATTATGATTATTTGCTGATGATGAGTGGTCTGCAAATACTGAGACCAAAAAAAAAATCATACTGATTAATCGCGATTAATTTTTTTCCAAGTTTGCGATTAATTTTTTTTTTTTTTCCATTGATTCCTGTCCTTAAAAGTAATTTATACATACAAACTCAAATAATACACACATGAGCTGGAATCACACACATTTAACTCACCACACATGTAAAACTGATTCTGAAGTAGGAAAAAAAGGGACATGTGAGAATGTGTACCTGTGGAATATAATGTGGTAACTTGCTATAGGCAAAAACCTTAACTGGTGTGCAAAAATGTTACATTTGAAGAAAAGTCGCACACACAACACACACACACAAGATTTAACTTGAGGTCGTGGGGGAAAAAGTAACTTGTAAGACTGTGTTGAAAAAAATCTTCACTTGTTGGTTCAATTTTCTACTGTAGAAGTTTCACACAAACGCTTTGGGAGATTGTTTCTGACTTTTGACACACCCCCGTGCGAGTTATTTGCGCCAAAACTAACTTGCAGTAAGAAGGGGCCAGGTAGCTCCAGGAAGCTCTCGTCGGAAATCAACCAATCAGAGGACGGTGGATCGGGAGGGCCATTTCTTTTTCAGCAATGGCACACCAAGCTGGGGTAAGTCCATTCAAAATATTATTTTTCGTTTTTTTTCTGTAGTAAATATACTCTTACCAACAACGGATATCAAAAACCAGCGCTCAAACTTTTATAAACATCAAAGGTATTCAGTTTTAACACGGTGACGCGGTGGAGCTAGCATAGCGCTAACCCCACCCAACAACAATTGAATAGTTCATATTTTTATCCTCTTTGATAGTGTTGAAAATGTTAATATTACTAAGTAATGGTCAATAGAGTCCCGATTTTCAGCTGAGGTAATTTATTCACAGAACAGTAAAAAGTGGCCATTACATCTACCCCCCTCTGATCTGCGCGTTGGATCATAGCTGGTCTATAAACAGGATGAACACTCCTACGCATAGACTGTAAAAATAAATAAAATTATTTTATATACAGTCTATGCTCCTACGTAACAGCAGCCCAAAAGCTGGTTATTGATATACGTGGTTTGGGTGTTACAAGTGCTTTATAAAAGTAAACCTTTAGAAATAATCCTTGCATCATTTATTATTTTATTTGGTCAACATGGTCTAGCAGAGGGATTTTTATTGCAGACTGCTTCCTTGACAGTTTGAGTGCTGTGTTGCAAAATAATCTATTACAGTTAAGGGTATTTTTAACCTCAATAATGAAATGTATGTCTTGTTAAGATCAACAGAAATCAGATATTGAAGCTGCAGTATGAAATTTGGTAGGTTGGATTCAACAGACCCCCAACAATTTGGAAAGGACTAGTACTTTCCTGGGAGTTCCTCATCAATTTTCATGAAAGAATTTGACTTTTTCATTAACACTGGATGAGAGCTCTGAGCTGTTTGACACTGCTCAGTTTTAACACAAACTGTGTGATGTGTGAGACTTTAAAGTCTCAGAGACTCTGACAAAACAGCATTGGATTTAGCATCGGGTCGTTCGGACTGTTGCCCGGTGCGGCAATTAAAAAGAAACAAAAATACGCGCTACAGTTTTATGACACCAGTGAAATAGCGCCTCCTGCAGCTGCACTTGCTCCTGTCGGCTGAGAAGATGCCAAAAGATTTGTGAAGAAAAGGGGAAGGTGGGGGGATCCTTTTAACTGTGGGTTTCTCATGATGACCTTAAAAAACATAACACATAGTAGCATTATTCGCTACTTTCTCAATTCAGCTGCGGCAGGTGGCGAAGCTATGAACAATCTTAAAAGTTCACATCAGATTTTTTTATTTCTGCCTATATCTGCCAGAGTTAGCTTGTGTTTATATGCTGCGAGAGCCAATGAGGGATGCATCGCGCGGTGCAGCTTTTGCCCGTTTCATGTTTTGACAAAGTCAGCTGTGGTTTAAACATGGGTAATTTTTGAATATCTGATACCAGGAGATGCAGCGATTACACACCAAATATTTTTTCTGCTCTTGTGACCCTGCTGTCAGCAGCACGGTTAAGCTAGTTTCATATTCGACATTTGTCACACATTCAGTAATGAACGGCAATATTCCTCAATCGCCTTTGCTAAAACACACCAAAAACGTTTTTCCTGAGAGATAATAAAACAATCAACATTCCACATTACTTTCAGCAGCAGCTCGGGCAAAGCGCTCCGGCTCCACTCACGTTGGAGCGGCGTTTGCGGTGGTCTGCTCGTTACGTGGATCATGAATACTGAAAACGAGTCATGTGAAACATTGATTGTTTTATCATCTCTCAGTAAAACATTATTGCTGTTTTTTCAGCAAAGAAATATTGCCGTTCATCGCTGAATGTGTGACGAATGTGGAATATGAAACCAACTTAACCGCGCTGCTGTCAGGTCTCTGCAGTACCCGGCGTCTCTTCTTCTCTGGTGTTCTGGAGTAACCCGACCATAATGTTGGATATGAATTTTCCTCCGTGTGTACTTTATCCACAAAATGAAACAAACATACATATTATGTCTTCGGTGGGTACTTAAGATTTAACATTTTCAGCCACAGACTTCATCCTCGCCCGGTAGACGGTATATCTGTACCGAGGAGGGCAGCTGCACTCCCCTCTTCATCAGCGGCCCAGGTCCCACAAAACGCTCCACAAATGTAATTTAGTTTGGTTGTTAATACAACCACGAGCTGCAAAACATGCACCTGAGCTGCGCAAAGACATTTTTGAAACTTTTGAGGGATTAAGTAAAGCACTGGATGCATGGTGGCGCAGTGGTTAGCGCTCTTGCCTCACAGCGAGAAGGCCTCGGTTCGAATCCCGGCTGGGACCTTTCTGTGTGGAGTTTGCATGTTCTCCCCGTGCATGCGTGGGTTTTCACCGGGGACTCCGGCTTCCTCCCACCGTCCAAAAACATGCTTCATAGGTTAATTGGTGACTCTAAATTGCCCCTAGGTGTGAATGTGAGAGTAAATGGATCTGTGATTGAGGCCCTGCGACAGACTGGCGACCTGTCCAGGGTGAACCCCGTCTTCGCCCATCAGTAGCCAGGATAGGCTCTGGCACCCCCGCGACCCTGAAAGGAAAGAAGCGGTCAAGAAGATGAATGAATGAATGATTAAGTAAAACACGCTTTTAAAGTTTGTATGCACCGCTAAAGCTAACAAAACAGACAACTTTCAGTGGAAACAAATAGAGCCGTGTAACTTCCGGTTGCTATTCCGGAAGTTGCTCCCATAACCCATTTTACATGAGAGGCCCCAGGAATACGGTGGATAGAGAGAGAGTGAACATTTGTGAGCAGCAGTATGGTTTCATGCCAAGACAGAGAACAGCAGATGCAACATTTGCTTTGAGGATGTTGATAGAGAAGTACAGAGAAGGTCAGAGAGAGCTCCACTGTGTCTTTGTAGATCTGGAGAAAGCTTATGACAGAGTGCCCAGAGAGGAACTATGGTATTGTATGAGGAAGTCTGGAGTGACAGAGAAGTATGTCCGAGCAGTGCAGGACATGTATGAGGGCTGTAAGACAGTGGTGAGGTGTGCTGTAGGGGTGACAGAGGAGTTCAAGGTGGAGGTGGGATTACATCAGGGATCAGCTCTGAGCCCCTTCCTGTTTGCAATGGTGATGGACAGACTGACGGATGAGGTTAGACAGGAATCACCATGGACTATGATGTTTGCAGATGAAATAAAACTCTTCATAGGCATTCATAGAAAACCAGAGAGCAAAGACTGATCAAAGATTTAAGAAGTTATTTGGAAAAACTGTTTTTTTTACATGAGGTTGTTTTTATGTTGTGTCTTCCTTTCTGTTTGCATTCACTAAATATTTTTTAATTAATACACATGTAAATGTCTTAGTAAAATAATGTAATCATTTGTTCAGTGAAAAAATATGTTTAGGTTTTTTTATTGAGTCAAAAACTAGATTTTGGTCACTGAAGTTGTAACTTCAAACTTGGAGCATCAAACCACAAACAGCAAAATCAGCTTGAAGGCTTTTGCTACCCAAAGTGTTCTGCCCAAGGATTATTTTATTTCTCTTTTTAGGATGTTTAAGCTAGTGGTAGCTCAAAAAACACTTGCTGCATTGTTATATAAACATTTTTACAGCTTGTATTTAGTTTCACTTTGTCTTTGAAACAATTTCCAAAAGACATATTAAAATAAAATAACTTTTGTTAACAATATTCTATCATCTGTAACCTTTGTTAAAAAAATAAAAGGAGGGAGGAAAAAAATAGACTTAAATCAAAAATCGAATTTGGAATGAAAAAAAATCGAGATTTTTTTTTGGCTATATCGCCCAGCTGTAACATGAAGGTGGCTGGTGTTAGAGTAGAGGATGCTGAAGACAGGCTTAGATGGAAGAAGTTGATTCCCTGTGGCGACCCCTGACGGGAACAGCTGAAAGGAAACAAAGATTCTGTTCTATGACTAGGATAGAAACTGCACTGTTGTTTCTGGATCGGAGGTTTGACAACCGGTCAAACTCCAGTACCTTAGAACAGACTCTCCCAGGGAGGCTGAGGAGTGTGATTCCCAAGTAGTTGGAACACACACTCTGGTTCCCCTTTTAGAAAAGTGGAAGCATCACCCCTGTGTGCCAGTCCAGTGGTACACTTCTGGACTGCCACGAAGTTCTGCAGAAATGTGTCACTTTTTAGGTACTTGGGCCAGACTTCATCCACTTCTGGGGCCTTGCCACTAAGAAACGCATCAATCTGTGACACTGTTGCTTGAAAAACTGAGGCTGGTACAAATATATAGCCTAATCATTGAGATTTGGTGCATTCTCCAGCAGATGGCACCCTAGGCAGCTGCCTAGGTCATCTATGCCCAGAGCTGGTCCTGCCCATGTCATCTAGTTGACCAGACCCTCATCTGCAAGCCCCAAGCTCCAGGCCTGTCCTTACTCCAATCTGTGTTTTGGGACTGGACCTTGGTCTCTCTGATTCATTTGGAGATTCTGAACTGCTCTTAGTCTGGCTCGTCACCTAGAACCCATCTGTAGTAGGGCATCATACCATGGGTATTAGCCCTGGACAGATTAGCTTCTAGGATAACTCAAGCGCTCAAACCCCCCCACCACGGTAAGGTGGCAGTTCACGGAGGGGAAAAATTTGGTGTGTTGCAATTCTTTCTGTGTGACTGAAATTTAAAGAGGTGGTAACTGGTTCCTAATTTCCTTTCTATTCTATTGTATTACAGAATCTGATTTTTTTGTTTGCTACTAGCTTGTAAAGAATTGCAACACTTTTTGTTTCCGAATTCACAAATTTAACTAATAATAATTCTTAATTATGGTTGGGTGGGGGGAACTGAAGTGCTCAGAGAAAACCCACA
>NC_050517.1:1279492-1288570 GCF_002922805.2 Oryzias melastigma
GAGAAGCTCCTGTTCTCTCTTTGCATTCAAATTTTTCTCCTTTGCTTTTAAAACTCTGTCTTCCACATCTTTAAAATTTGAAAGCTTCATCTGCAGATCGTCAACTTCAACGTGAAGGTTGAAGTTTTCTTCTGCAACATGGACAGTTTCTGCTTGTATCTCCTTATAGTCGGTCTCCAGAATTTGCCGCTGTTTCAGAAGATCAGTCAGCATTTCTTTTTCGTCTTTGAGGTCCTTTGTTTCCTCTCGAAGGGGTCCTAGTTTATCCAGTACGTTGTTAAATTGGCTAGCCAGTTCACAAACTTCCTCTTGCTGCTGTTTCAGATGAGAAACCTCCTCCTGAAGCTGCTTCTTCTTGTCTTCCAGTCTGGACTTTTCTTCAGAGATTCTCTGATATTCAGCTTGAACCTCTTTAAGTTCCATATTTTTCTTCTGGAGATCTTTCATTTCTGACTCTAGAGCAGCAACTGCCTGTTGTGGAGCCTGCATCTGAACCTGCAGGTCTTTAATTTCATTGCAGAAAAGGTCTACTTGATTCTGTGCCTTCAAATTTTCCTCCTTTGCAACATTGAGTTTTTCTTCCACATCTTCAAACTCTGAAATCCTGCCTTTCAGCTCCACGACATCCAGTTTAAGGTTGAAAAATTGTATCACCAAGTCGTTGGTTTCTGCTTGTATCTCCTTACATACAGACTCCAGCGCTTCTTGGTGTTGCAGTTCTTCTGTCAGAGCGTGTCTTTCTGCTGAGAGAACGTTTGTTTGTTCTTGAAGTAATTCCAGTTGTCTCTTTTCCTCCTCACGTTGAACAATCAACTGACTTGTTTCCTCCTTCTGCTGTCTCTGATCAGAAATCTCTTTTTCCAGTTGAGCCTTCAGAATTGTGAGTTCAGATCGTTCTTCTTTCATTGTAGGATAGTTCTCTTCCATCCTCTTCTGTTCCTCATTTTCTATCTGCAACTCCTGAAGGCTTTGCCTTAGTTCATCAGTTTGCTGTTGCAATGCCTGGAATTCATCAAATTCTTTTTTCAAATCCGGTTCCAGGTGTGCTTTGTGGGCAGTCTTTTTCTGGAGTCTCTTCAGTTGAGATTCCAGAGCTCGTTTCTCTTGTTCCAAAATGTTTTGCTTGGACTTGAAGCTAGAAATGTCTTTTTTCATTTCTTTCAGTTGCTGAAGTTTGGACTGAAGTGCTTCCATTACTGTCCTCAGGTCCTGGTTACTTTCAGAGACCTGAGAGGTTTTTATCCTCTCCTCTTCACACATTTGTTCCACGTGGGTCTGCTTTTCGATGTCCACTCTTAGACTCTCCACCTGCTTCACCAGTCTTTTGTTTTCCTCGATAGCAGCTTTCCGTGATTTTTTCAGTTCTTTGTATGAAGCGTCCAAATCTTTTCTTTTTTGCAATTTCTTGCAAATGTTCTCAACATGTTTGTTCAAAGTGTCGTTTTGCTCCATAAGTCTCGCTGTGATTTGTTTCAGTTCTTCAGTGGAAACATCCACCTCTTGAAATTCTTCAACGTGTGACATTCTGAGATAACTTTTTGACGTGAAATCTGAGAAAGTTGATGTACGCTCAGCCTTTGTTCCAGGAACTTGTGCTGCTTGTGTTCTTGTACCTGTCTTGCTGGGTGTCTGTGAAGACTAACTCGAATCTGTGGGAAAATGCCAGATACCAGAAAAATAGAAACAAGCTATAATTATGTCAAATGATATCATTAGACCTTGCCAGCTAAAAATATCAGCAACACACATCTTAATGATGTCAAATGATGTCATCACTTATGACATTGTGATCTCACTGTGTGATGATTTAACTCTGAGATGATGTCACTGCATGATGATGTCACTGCATGATGACGTCACTGCATGTCACTGTGTGATGTCACAGTGCAGACTTTGTAATGTGAGCAGCTGACTAGAATTTTGAACAGTTGATACTGCTTTACACTGATATCATTTGCTTAACATACTAAGCTCATTTTTGTAGTTTTTCTGATCTTATTACCAACCTACAGCTTTTTGATCAAAGTCATCATATATGTCATTTAACCAACTAATTAATCATGAATTTGCTATGCTGGGGTTTCCCCTTAAAATATATAATGCAAACACTTTCTTTGTTCATTGTTATGTTTTAAAAACTCTGTTCTGAAATTTAGAAAATAGCAAAAACATGATGGATGGGAAATGTAGTTTGATCCATTCATGAGGGCAAATACTGAGTGGAACAATGAAATACTCAAAAGGGTTTCTTGTCGCGTGCACAATATAGAAACAGTTTCCCTGTACAAAGAAGTTCTTACTTTGCTTTTCCCTCCGAAAGCCATAAAAGTGCTTACGGTCAAATTAAGATTAAAAATATATCTATTTTGTGCACAACTTTGCAGAAAAAAATGAATACAACAATTAGCTTTACGTTTATCATGTGTCTTTTCAATCGACTTTTCTATGTTATGAATACGACTTTTCTTTGTCAAGAACACAAATTTTCCTGTTCACAAACTGACAGTTAGACTGGGGGTGGAGCTATCAGAGCAGACTCTTCCTAAAAGGGACGGTCTCACTCTGACATCTGATCATGAGGACATGTTCGTTTTCGTGGGTATGGAAGGGGCTGCTACTAAGAGTGCAGTTTGTACAGAATTACTCAGAAATGCATGAAAGAATCAAAATACCGCTGTGTGGCTCTTTATGTGAGGATTGACCATTAAAATACTCATAAAAGCTCAAAAAGTTGGTTTTTCATGGTATGGTCTCTTTTACAGACCAGTGATGTGCACTTAAGCTTGTGGGTGATGAGGTACTGACTCTTTCAGTCTGATTTATAAACCAGTATATTTACCAACTTATGATTCTGTTTCATATCAGCATGTTTTTTTTTATAAACAGAGCAGATACAGGAAGAAGAACTGAGGAAGAACGTAAAATCAGAGTGGTTTAGTTTGACTCAAAAAAAGCAAAACAGAACAAAATATATGAATAGTACGTGTAGGTTGTTGTGAAATTGATTTTTTGTTGTTTGGGATACAATTTTTGCTTTTGTATTCAGTACAAAATTTCTGTCAACTTACTGTCAAAATATCTCGCATTGAGTTAACACGAGTTAAGTTAAATTCTGACAGAAAAGCAGGATTCAAAATAAAAATGCTAAATGTAAAACTAAATGTGGTTTATATATATAAATATATTGGTACATATATTTAGAAAGTTACTATGCACATGAAATTTAATGTAGAAATATAAATGCAGCTAGCGGTTAGCTGCTAAGCTATTGCCAGCTTTCACTTAGAACTTACTTGATTTTGTTGCTCCTACAGTCAGATGAAGTTGATCGTTTGTGTGACTGTGTAAACATTTTTATTAGCAGATCATTCAAGACACAGAAGTGGTGGAAAACAGCCCTAAAAGAAGTAGCAGACATGTCAGTCTACTCATTAGGTGTTTTTGTTTTTTTAAAAGCATGTCTGCAAAAATTACTTAAAAATCAGGTCAACTATGCGCAGGCCCCCGAGCCGATCTGACAGGCCGAGCACATCTGCTACCTACAGGGGTCATGATGCTGCTAAAGCCTGGTCCAGGTACAGGGCAAGGGTATAACTGGACAGGTCTAGTACCTGGAGCGGGCACGCCCGCCCTACCTGTCCCAGGAATAAACTGCCCAGCTAACCCAGCATTCCCAATGCATATGTAACCCACAAGTCTGTATGCAGATTGTGTAAGAGAACTTATGGACCAATACCACTCGTTCACGGCAACGGCACCACTGTTGTGTTGTGGTAGTTCCTTGCCTCCCGCAACTCACACTGTAACTGCTTGAATCTCGGTCGGGATTTCTATTGAGCTCACTTTTTAGAATGAGCTCCTGAGGACTGAATGTGGATTTAGTTACTTTTGTTTTGTCCATTAGCCCCCACCCCATCAGACAAACACAAAGACTGACACACAACAGCTTTAATTCATGTATAAAATCTGAAAGTACAAGTCATTTTTACTAAGATCCAAACTTCTCAAGCATTTTCTCCTGAAAACTTTTGTCATCATTTTTATTCTTGCATCATAACGGAGGTGTTTAAACCCCCACACACACACACGCACACCTTCCTCCACCCCAAAAAAAGGACAAAAAACGGGTTCTTCTTCTGAGTCAAAAAGGTCCAACTTCATCCAACACTTTGCTCAGACTGAGACTTTGATCAGACACACAGAAGCTCAGTCGTCTGGTTCCGTCACGCACTGCTCCACGATCTCTCTGAGGTTGGGGTTCTCCATAGCGGCGGCCACTCGCTCCTTATCATTGATCTGTTTGTTTACTGGACAGAGAAAAACAAGTTATATCAGTGCTGCAGGACAGCCTCCTCCATGAGGACACGCGTGTCTTGATGGAGGGACGTCTCATGAAAGCAGAGGAACTTACTGTCTTCCTCTGTAGAATGGGTTCCTTCGGAAAGGTAAATTTCCAGCTTGAAATAAAAGAAAGAAAACAGATGAAGATTGTTGGTTATAGTAAAGGAAAAAGAGATGAAACGTCAACTTCCCACTTCTTCCTACTCACTGCTTTTAGGACCAGAACCATGAATTCAGATTTTTCTAAAATATGTTCTAGTATTGAAGCTAGCATGATGATCTGTAGAGATTACTTTGCATTTGAATCAGTGGTAAACCAAACATTTATCTCAAGTTCCTACAGTGTTAAGTTGATCATTTTAGGTATGAAAAGGCAAAGCTCTTTCTTTATATACACCTTTCTGTAAGCGTGCAGTGTGTGCAGGAAGGATGGTGCATGTGTGTGGGCAGTGCATACTCGTAGGTCGCCGCATACTGACGTATGGTTAAGTAACCCTCCTCGTCCAAAAATTGACTTTTTGGCTCTAAAAAGAACGGAGGGTGTGGTGCCAAGACGCAGACCGCCCTACTACACCAACCTTAACCTAGTACCACGTCCAGTATCAAACGTGGTCCCGAGGACCAATCCGTGTCCTGACAAAGTGCCTGGACCCCTTATTTAATTTAGCCCTGATTCAAAAACCCAAAGTCGTTGTTTTTCGACGTGCTGCCTGCTTCCTTTTCCATAAAGATAGAATGTGATCACAGATTCTGACCAGTTCCACCCCAAAAGAATCAAATAAGCGATCGCGAAACGCTGGTGACAGATGACAGATCATATGATAGATTTATGTTCTCAATTGTACAAATAATGTCACTTTAATTTCTGCCTTTTGTCCGGACGCAGACCGGTCCTCGGGATGCTCCTGGCAACAATTGCAGTACCAAACGCGGTACCGGGTTAAAGATAGAATACTAGTGTGGTCCGTGGTGTGGGAGCTGATTAAACTGGAACAGCCAGCACATCAACAAACAATGAGTTGGGTATACCCAAAAAGTCAATTTTTGACGAGGAGGGTTCCTTAACAAAATGTCAATATGTCACAACTTGGGTAATGAGTATGTGTGGGTGAGGCTAAGGGCAGCTGGACGGCAGGAAGGCTCACCTTGTGTTTGAAAGGCAAACAGCGCTGCAGCTTCACCTGGAGGCATAAACCTGCAAATTCAAATGTATTTATAAATCAATTTTCATATAAATAAATACTCCTCAAAGTGCTGTACATATAAGAACAAACTAGCGGGTAAAACGTGCCGACGTAAGCACGATGCCAACAGCTCCCTCCAGGAAGAGTCTGTGCTGACAACTCCTCTCCAAGTGTAACATAACACTTGATTTATCCCCTTATCCAGTGATCATCGTCAAAAAAAACTTTCATTTTAGATGCAGAATACCATATATCTTTCTGTTGTATCCTGTCTTCAATAAATTCCTGCTTAAATAGGTGTTTGTAACTTTTTACGCACCGCTCCTTTAAGACACCACCAACCCTCAAACCACCCAGAAGCCACGCGTGTTTGTGTTGTGAAGCAGTGTATAGATGGCTAGGCCTACTAAAGGCAGATATGTCGTGGTGCATCCATCTTTGAAGAAGTTTGGATTATTTTCGTGGGAGAAATACAAAGATTCTGCCACAAACTCTAGGGTGACGTCATGAAGTGGACGGCACCAATACGCAGCGGCAGCCGTTTTACTTCCGGGTAGGGAAAAATGAATGAAATATAACTAATATTTCATAAATAATTTATTTTTTTAAGTGGTCCGAAGGTAATATATGATCTTATATAGTTCAATATGATAGGCTTAAGAAAGTCATGGTAGGGCCCCTTTAACACCTGAGGTGTCTCTGATGACGCTTAAACCCAAAATCTTTCACATATTTTAACTTTTCAACTGTTAACACGATCAACGTAATTCAAGTAATATCTGCTGAAATTATCCTGTTCAGCGGTTGAAAAGTTACAGTACATCAAAGAACATAAACACTGGAGCTCCAGTATTAATGGGTTAAAAACAGGTAATGTTTTTCTTTCTTCAGGTTTAGTTTTTGTAACTCAGGCTCTGTTGAGTTCCTTTGTTTTTCTAGCTCTGAGTCCTTAGAGTCTCCAACAGTTACTCACCAATGAGAGTAGCGAGGGAGCAGTGAGGGACGGTGGGGGAAAACCTGATGATGATCAGGTACTCGTCCTCTCCCAGATCTTGGACCTCCACACATTTCTCAGTCACCACCTCCAGTTCTTCCAGTGTGTTGGGTTTCTCCGGGTCCCGGATCGATCGGATCACATCTGTCGAACAGCAGGAAAAAGGCGTCTCTGAAGATCAGACTGGACTGAAGTTGCTTTCAAGGAGAAGGTTGATGTGGAAAATGGTTCCATAAAAATAGGGGCCCCTCACTGAAAACTCTAATGTAGATTAGAAGTTAATAGTGTGTGAGCTGCAACCGTCAACTAATTGTGGCAGCCCTATTAACTCTCTCCAACTAGCTTAAAGCACCGCACAAGCCCAAGCTAACATTAGCGTAAAATAAAATAAAAAATTGGCTAGCAGTATTGCAGCTAAGCAGATTTACAGTTTTGAACCAGATGCCACCTCAGACAAGGAAAATGAAGACGCAGGCCTGTGTGGATCTATTTATCTCCAAGTGGAAGTATCAGAATTGTAGTGGAGCAAGGAGACAGGCCCGCTCATGGCAGCTGATGGATAACGAACACGCTTTTTCAAGCTCGGGTTTTCATTTGATCCTGATTCAACACAATTTAAAAAAATACTCTGAAACAATGTATTATTTTTAAAAATTATTTTACACATGTCCTCCATTACATACGCTTCAATGAGTCCATTACCAGAAATGAATGCCTTGCAGATTATATCTTATTTATTACAGTTTGAAATTTTCCATCTCTTTTTTAAATTCAGTGTCAGGTCAGTTAAATTTGCTCAATAAATATTTTTTTCCCAAAAAATGTAAAGGAATGCCTGGTTTTCCTTCTCACATAACACTCAAAACAAGAAAGATGTGTTTATAATAATAATAATAATAATAATGGTTTAATTTTATCTGCGCTTTTCAGGACACTCAAAGCGCTTACATTGTGCATCCATTATTCATTCACACCTCATTCATACTTGGTGACGGTAAGCTACTACTGTAGCCACAGCTGCCCTGGGGCAGGCTGACAGAGGCGTGGCTGCCAGTACGCGCCTACGGCCCCTCTGACCATCACCGGAACATTCATACGCATTCACACACCAGTGGAGCCACACTGGAGGCAAGCAGGTTTAAGTGCCTTGGGACACAACGACACTTGGCTGGCTGGCGGGAGCCGGAATCGAACCGCCTATCCTTCGATCATTGGCCGACCCGCTCTACCACCTGAGCCACTGTCGCCACTTATTAGTCGCACAGAGGGGAAATTTAACTTTTGGAAACGCATTTGTTTCCCACAACAGTGTAAAAAGATTCGGGAGCAAACCTAGGGGGTCTTTCTTCACAAAGGAAACGTCTCAAATTTGCTTAGACATGTTTTACTCTGATGATTGTATTTCCCTGTAAATGTTGAGTTCCTAAACTATCCTCCAACAGGGAAGCTGTGATGTGCATCCAAGACAATGTTTTATTTGTCTGCCTGTTGAAAGGCACTAAAATTAAAAGTAACATCTGGCTCTGAAAAAGCATGTTATAAATGCTGGAAATAGACTTTAAATATATTCTATAAGCTGTAATAAACCATTCTGCAAAGGAAACAGTCACCTCTAAATGTAGAAATAAAATCACCTGTTTATGCATGCTTATCTGAGCTAGGACGTTTTTACTCTTAAAGCTTTGAGATAAAATAAAGCTTTTATCCAACATTTTTGTCATTTCACAGTAACAGGGAGAATAGGTTTATGGATCAGAATCAAAGCTAGTGGGAATTTCTGACAGGATTCCGCGTTTCCTGATCCGGAACAGGCTGCTGCTGTAACACGGCGGCACATCTTCCAATAGGTTTGAAATATTTGGGAACACGTGATCTCCCAGTTTCTGACCGGTGACGTAGATAAGATCGGACCGAGGACACTTACCGTAAACTTCTAACGCCTTTTCCTCCATTTTTGTGCTTTTATTAGCATCCCTTCTTTCAACAAGCTGTAAAACCAGAGAGAAGCTCAGCGATGCGAGGCGTAACACCGATTCCATACTTCTAAAACCGCCATAATAAACGAGCCCGAACGAGGCGACGACAGACTGAAGAGGAAGAGAAAGGCACAGGGCGGGGCTAACGCTCTCTCCAGATTTCTAAGAGTAAGCACTGGAGAGTCGCGTGTTCGCGACACTGGCAGCTGTTTTGTAGATCTGCGCTCGGTGCTGTAGCCAATCAGCACAGTTTGCTGCTCTGTTCAGGAAAAGCAATCGATCACCGACAATCCATTGACTAAAAAGGTGAAACAGGTTGCATGTGATCTCATTCAAACAAATGAAACTGTTTAAAAATCTTATTGCGGATCACAGAATACATCTGCAACGTTTTACTTAAAATATACACATGTTTTGCGCACCAGCCACAGACAAATGGAGGGAGATACTGCTTTAAGAAAATCCTAAAGAAATAGGACATCCCAACAGCAAATATGTGATTGTTTTGAATGGTTCTTGATGATTAGTCTACCTGTTAAGTGATTTTTCATAATTTGTCGAATATTGTGCACCCCCCCCCCCC
>NC_050517.1:1288581-1291766 GCF_002922805.2 Oryzias melastigma
ATATATATATATATATATATATATATATATATATATATATATATATATGACAAACAGCAACCTTTGCTTTAATTTTTATAAATTATCAGTGATATGTAATATTTATTTCTGAATTATTGTTCTGCATTCTTACTATTAATTTGTACTTTATCTTTGTAATTTGATTTGAATATTTTGGATCTTTTTTAATGATGTGCACTTGTAAATAATGAATAACTGATCAGATAAAATAATGAATATTGTTATTTATGTAGTAATAAATACACAAAAAGCTAAGTAAAACACAATGCAGTGGAAATACATAAGTTTGCTTCCTACAACTCTTCAATTTCCTCTTCATGACATTTCCTTTCCACACTTCTCACAACAATGTTTTTTAAACGGTCGACTAACTCGTATTTCGATTATTTCTCCTTACTCTCCTATTGGTCAACGAGGGTCAGCTGACATGTGTCCGCGTGACTGAGCAGCTGTTTACATGGGGAAGCAGAGCTCGGACCTCCACCACCGCGCTCATATTCTACGTTGATCGACGCCGTCCATGAGCTCCGGGTTCGAGGGTCGGGCGGACACGCTGGGGGCTGCTCACCCGCCGAGCAGGGGCTCCATGGAGGTGGCCGTTTACCCGGAAACCCCCTCCTGCGGGGAGGTAGCAGACATCCAGAAGGCTGAGCTCTGTGCAGCGGGGTCCCTGCTGGGCTGTCTGCGTGCAGGAGGCCGACTGGCCGTGTGGGACCCATCGAACAAGGACACGCCCCCCGCCGCGGCGGAAGGCTGCTTTGTGGAGTGAGTTCAGATGACACCATAGACTGTATATAAAATAATTTTACAGTCTATGGATGACACTCAGCTGTATGACACTTCCGGTCTGGAACACGCGCGAGGTCAAAGACTCTGGAAATGATGTTTGTGCACCAAAGAACAGAAGCAGCTTCTGTCAGACTGTCTAACCTCAGATCTCTGCGTTTGTCAGTTTCCTTTACCTCCATTTATATGTGGAAAATCCAGCCTTTTTCTAAAGACACGTTAGAAACACGCAAACAAAAATGCCCGAACATTTGAAACGGATCAAAAATACAACATTGGTAGGAATTCACTTTTAGAAAGCACCGTCTTACATGGATTTCATTGCATCAGGCCAAGTGTTTGTGGTCTTCTGGACGTTTGAGTCTTTTTGACAGATGTTCTATAGCAGGGGTCCCCAAACTACGGCCCGGGGGCCAGATCCGGCCCTCCTCCACTTTGGGGGCGGACCCCCTCAAGCTGTTTTGACTGACATTTTCCCAGTTTTTTAGGCTAATTTGGCATTAAGCTAATATTTTAACTACAAGCTAGCGTTTTTTTGGCATTTAGCTAATAATTCAGCTACACCATGCTTGCTGTTTTGTCGAATTTAGGCTTTTTTTTCCCAGTTTTTAGGCTATTTTGAAGTTTAGCTAATATTTTGGCTTTATATTAGCCGTCTTGGCTAATTTATTCATTTTTTTTGTTTTTTTTCAGCTAATTTGACACTTTGCTAATGTTTTAGCTAGCTATCAACTTCAGCGTTTTCAGCTATTAGTTTTAGGTGTTTTAGCTATCAATTTAACCATCTTCAGCCATTAATCTATCACAGGTAATGCTATATATTTAGTTTTTAAAATATTTTAATATAGTTTTTTCTGACAAGATTACAGAAATGAATTACTTAAAATTTGGCTACGTGTGGCTTTCTGTAAAAGCGTAAATGTTTACGTTTAGGCTGTGATTGTTGTTGGCCTACAAACCGACCCCGGCCCCCCATCAGAGAAGAAAACAGTTATGTGGCCCTCACGAGAACAAGTTTGGGAACCCCTGTTCCCACAACTGATCCTCTCTGCTCCTCTTCCTGTAGCTTCTGGTGGGATGAAGTCACCCACGGCGCCTCTAGACTCCGGCTGCTGGCCGTTGGATCTCAATGGAACCTGCAGCTGTTGGAGGTGGAAGCAAAGCTGCCTGCTTCCATTTCTCTGCTCTGCATGTCCGAGTGTGCTGCTGACAGCCTGCTGAGTGGTGTTGGAAAACAGAATCTGGGTGGGTGCCGCACATGCGCTCCGGGGTGCTTTGAAATGTCTGCCTGACTGATGGCCTTTCTTCTTCCAGGCCCGTCTGAGCTGCAGTCGCTCCAGGTTTTGTCCTTCAAAGCGGCTCGCTGCTGTGTGCTGCTGAATGGCCTCTGGCTGCTGCAGATGGACTTGGCAGAAAACCAACCGCAGCTTCTGTCCTGCTGCAGCGTCCAGCCGACGGACGGCGAGCCCCCTGCAGCTGTGCACCACTGTGTTTGCGCAGACACCCTGTTCTCCCTCTGCTCCTCCGGACTCATCTGTATCCTTTACTGGGAAAATAAAGAAACTCCCACATCCACTGAAACGACGAAGCTAAGCTGATGGAGTGGGTGCAGGTGACACAGCTGTTTTCCTCAGCCCTCCGCCCAGCTGTGCACAGCATCTCTGATGGGAGCCTGCTCGCCAGTATCAACCTACCTGCATACTTGAGCTTTGTAGCAGCAGAGGGGGACTCTTCCTTCCTCCCGTCCTCCCTCTGCCTCCTCCAGGTGTCCTCTGACCTCAGCACAGCTGTGGCTGTGAGCCACTCTAACACTGCTGTGGCTCTAGACCTCAACCACTACTTCAGGTACAGAACCCGCTCGTCTCCTGTGTTACTGCTACATTCCAGGGTTAGGAACTCCTGGTTCTGTCAGCATGTGCAGCAGTAGATGAGCAGCAGTGGTCCTCAGGACTCCTGTCATGCTTCTTTCTGTCTGTGGTCCTCTTATCGGTATTTGTGTTTCAGAATGTACCCCGAGCACCTCCTCTGCGCTCCTCCCCCCTGCTCAGCTCCTCTGCGGCCGAAGGAGCCGGTGGACCAGGACAGCCTTCAGTGCAGCAGCTGCAGCCGGGCTGCTCTCAGGCTGCCTTTCAGCATGGACCGGTAAATCTTCTGGTGTATGGTGTTTGGATTTCAGCTCCTGCTGCGCACTGAGCCGTCTTCAGGTCATGTGACTGACGACCTGAACATCATTTCCTTTCGTTACGGATAAAAGCCGGCCTTTCTCCTTCGAGGGGGGAGGCTTTGTAAGGCAACAAAGATCATTCGTACAGTGACATATTATTAAGGTTTTTTAGGCTATTTTGGAGTTTAGCTAATATTTCAGCTACATGCTAGCT
>NC_050517.1:1291837-1310092 GCF_002922805.2 Oryzias melastigma
AATATTTCAGCTGTATGCTACCTATTTTGGCTAACTTGGACTTTTTAAAAAATTTTTAGGCTAATTTGGTATTTAACTAATGTTTTAGCTGGCTATCAACATTAGTGTTTTCAGCTATCAATTTCAGCATCTTTAGTTGCCAAATTCAGCTTACAGCATTCACACTAGCATTATTGCAGACAATGCTAGTGTGAATATATCTGGTTTTTAGTTGGTTTAAAGCTAATAATGGTTAAGATGTGTGTTTTATATCCACTTTGCGCATGACCCGATTAGTCGTCTAATTGGAAAAAAATAATAGGTGATTAGTCGACTATTAAAATAATGGTTTGTGGCTTTAAGGGAGAGGATCATAGACTGGCATAAGACCACAATCAACTATAGAACCGTCAGCAAGAAGCTGGGGGTTAGGGAGACAATTGTTGCTGCAACTGTACCAAAATACAAGAAAATGACCATCAATCCACCTGTAGGTCTGAGGCTCCAAACCAGAACCCCCCTGTGGGGTTTCCAGAACAGTGAGAAATGAGGCCAAAACAACACAGGAGTTGGTTGATGATCTCAAAGCAGCTGGAAGCACAGTCACCAAGAATATTTGAACATCTTGCAATTCAATTCAATTCAATTCAATTTTATTTATATAGCCCAATATCACAAATTCAATTTGCCTCATTGGGCTTCATGCCTGTAGTTTTTACAGATGCACAGATGGAGTCATAAAATATGCACAATAGGTAAAAACTAAACAGACTATAAAGAACAGGTCATCCCTGTCCTTAGACCCTCCCTCGCGGTAAGGAAAAACTCCTAAAAAAAAAACCTGAGTCAGGAAAAAAAGAAGAAACCTTAAAGTAGCCCTGCTTAAGCCAGACCCACTGGAAGTTTGTCAAAGAACCCCTTCATGATTTAGAGAGTGATTGGGAGAAGATGCTGTGGTTAAATCAGAGCATAATGGAACTCTATGGCATAAACTCAACGCATCATCTTTGGAGGAAAAGAAATACTGCTGATAACCTTGCAGAGGTGTCAAATTCAATCACACAAGGGGCCAAAATCCAAAACACACCTTAGGTCACGGGCCGAACAGGATAAACATTTATTGAACACTCTAAAACTAAATTTTTAAAACTTTAAAAGCATAACTTTTTAACATAATTATGAACTAGATATAAAGCATTACCTGCGATAATGCTAGTGTGAATGCTGTAAGCTGAATTTGGCTGCTGAAGACGCTGAAGTTGATAGCTAAAATCACTGAAGCTAATAGCTTAAAAAGCTGAAGCTGATAGTCAGCTAAAATATTAGCTAAATGCTAAATTCACCTAAAAAAAACTAACCCCCCCCCCCCAAAAAAAAAAACCTTGCGTCCTATTCCAAAAAAAACTTTTTAAAAAGTCTAAATTAGCCCAATAATCTAGCATATAACTGAAATATTGGCTAAAGTCCAAAACAGTTTAAACAAACAAACAAAAACAAAAAAATAGCCAAAATAGCTAGCGTGTAGCTGAAAAAGTAGCTAATATCCAAATTAGCCTATAAAACTGGAAAATTAGCTTCTCTTAGCCTAAAAAATCTTAGTAAATGCCAAAATAGTTTAAAAAGCTACTAGAATCCAAATTTTAAAACTTAGAAACACTAACTTTTTAACATAAATATTAATAATAAAAAGGCAGGAATAATTTCCATAATAAATCAACCTAAACTTTAAATAACTTTCAGTATTTTATTCTCCATAAAAATATATTTTGTTAAAATTATACAAGTTAGATTTAAGCGCAAGATAACATCGGGGCATTAATAACAATAAAATAAAATGATCTGGAGGGCCGGATCCGGCCCCTGGGCCTTGAGTTTGACGCGTGCCCTAGAACATGGAGGTAGAAGTATTATTGTTTGGGAGTGTTTTTTACTGCACAGGGCTACTTCACTGTGTGGATGAAAGGATGGGCGGAGCCATGTACCCGCAAAACCTCCTTCCCTCTTTAAACCAGGAGGCTTAAAATGGGTCATTCAGCAAGGCAACCAAGCAAGGCATCAACTACAACAAACGTCTGACCTCTGTGCCGATAATGAGTCTACAAAGTGCTAAGTCGTTCCAGCAAGAGGGATCAGACGCTTATTCCCTCAATGACATGCAAATAAATGTGTATACATTCTTTATGTGGATTTCTTGATTTTTGTAGCTCATGAAGCTTCTGATGGATCAGATCAGAGCTGAGGGAACAGGTTCCTTTGCCATCGTCAGAAACATTCAGTTTTAGTTGACTAAAGCAAAGCTTGCTAACTTAATCCTTCAGAAATCAGTTTCAGCTGTCGTCTATAGTCCATTACTGCTGGTGTGCTGAGCCCAGAAACCTGCTCCCTGCCTGGATCTGAATCCAGCCTCCGTCAGCAGGTTCTCTCTGACTTCTGTACTGACAGGAGGTGGCTCAGGCTTTCATTTTGCTTCTCTTTTCTTGTAGCTCTTGGGAGACTCGTCTCACATCTGCGTATAGCAGAGCCCGTCAGGCTGCTGCACCCTCCTCCTCCTCCTCCACCCACCAGCCTGCAGCAGCCTCCTGGTCCATGTCGCTCCCTCACCTGAAGTCCCACCTGGCTCTGTCCTCACCCCACAGCAGGGCACCTCCTGGTGGGAGTCTTGTGTCTTTCTCTGTCCCAGAGTCCTTCACTCCATCCACACTCTCTGTCTCGGAGTTCTCCGCCCTCCTGACCTTCACTGATGCCACGAGCAGGCAGGTCACTGTGGCCTTATGGGACCTGGAGTCCAGAAACGTGAGCTACCACGCAGCAGAGGGCGAGTCTGCTCCACTCCAGCTGTGTGGACAGAGACAACATAGACTTCTGCTGAAGAGTGAGTGACTCCCTGCATCCACCGTCATCCTCTTTATCAGCAGACAGCAGGACTTTGACCTCCAGATTTCACACACAACTATGCTGAAAAGTAAAGTTAATGTTTGCTGCAGCTGTTCCTGATGGAGTCTACAACCTAATTCAGGAGAATGAATGCAGCTGTCACATCCAGTGCTCGCTAAGTTACCCCCACACTAGAATGGGTTACATCAGGGGTGTCAAACCCAATCGCACAAGGGGCCAAAATCCAAAACACACCTTAGGTCGTGGGCTAAACAGGATAAACATTTATTGAACTAAAACAAAATTTTTTAAACTTTAAAACCGTATCGTTTTAACATAATTATAAACTAGATATATAGTATTACCTGCAATAATGCTAATGTGAATTCTTTAAGACGAATCTGGCAGCTAAAGATGCTGAAATTGATAGCTAAAAACACTATAGCTGATAGTTAGCTAAAATAATAGCTAAATGCCAAGTAAGCCTAAAAAACTTAAAATAAAACTCAGGTTAGTTAAAACAGCTAGCATGTAGCTGAAATATCTTAACTCCAAAACAGTCTAAAAAACATTAGTAAATGCCAAAATAGTGCAGAAAGCTAGCAGAATGAAACTTTAAAACTGTAACTTTTTAACATAATTATGAGAAATAAAAAGGCAGGAATATTATTCCAGAATAATTCAACTTAAACCTTGAATAACTTTTAATATTTTACTCCCCATAAAAGATATTTTGTTAAAATTATAGAAGGTAGAAACAAGCGCAAGATGACATCGAGCCATTAATAAAAATAAAATAAAAGGATCTGGGGGGCCGGACAGAATTACCCGGAGGGCCGGATCCGGCCCCCGGGCCTTAACTTTGACACGTGGTTTACAGGCAATCCGGACACAGAACACAGTTGCACTCTTTTAAAAAAAATTCAAAATGCTCTGAAAAAAAATCTGTAATATGAAATAGTCACAACTCAGAGTTTAAAGAGAGACATAATGGAAAACCCCAAATTCTCCTTTCTATTTCTCTTTGGATTCTAACTCTTGTTTTGTCTCTGTTCTGTTTCTCAGTAAGTGGTTCAGCTTTTATAGCTTTTCTTGAGATGACTAATTATTCACATCAGTGACTCTTCTGGTTTTGGACAAAAGTTTCTGAAACTTCATGTCCTCATGAATCATAAACCTGCGAATTTGGGAATTTTTAGCATCTTTTTGTGACTTTTTTCTGATAATGGAGGACAGGTAGACAGAACATTAAGCTTGAAATTTCATTTTGAAGTATTTCTCTATTCAAGTTGTTGTGAATCAGGAGTTGATCAAAAATGTTGTTTAAAAGAGATCACATTTGTAATGTAGAAAATACGCTGAGCAGGCCACAAGCTCCCTGCTCTGCTCCATTCTGATGCGTCCACTTGCAGACAAATAGATCCATCATTGTTGTGAGTGGAAAGGTTGCATTGAGGCGGTAGATAATTCTCCCCCTAAAGTGAGCAGCTGAAAGACAATAAAGAAAATGAGGAGACAATTTTGAACACTACATCCATTTGTCTTCATTGTTTGACAACTTTGGCCTTAACATTTTATATTCTTCAGAACGCATCTGAAAATCAGAAAATCTCTGCTTGTAACCCGTCTGCTCGTCCACAGAGGAAGGCGTGTTCCAGGTGTGGTTATCCGTATCACAGCAAGAGTTGCTCAACAAACTCATGCTGTTTGGCAGTGCGGCAACAGTGGATGCAGTCTGTCATCTGAACACCTGGGGGCGCTGCTCCATCCCCATCCATTCTCTGCAGGTGAGTTCACTGTTTTAGGAGACGGAGGAAGGAACAACATTGAAATAAAAAGATGACTAAAGCTCACAAAGTGGGAAAAAGAAAGCCTGATGAACTGTTCAGTGACCTGGTTAACTGAAGTCTGGTTTGATGGAACCAATTTAATGTGTATAACAAGAAATATATCTCATCAGAGAGAAACAGTAATTTCTTTGAAGTTCTTTGATTGGTCAAAACTGACCAGAGCTCAGTTCAGTGTGAGTGTGGCATCAGGAAACATCAAACTGACCCTGACCCAGTTAATATTTATTGGGTGGAAGGCCAATCACAAATCATTTCAAGGTTTTCTTTCAAGATGTGACTGCTGGGACAGCCGCTGAAATGAAAGCTGACGTAAACACTTCAACAGATTTGATTAAGAACGGTGCTAAAGAGAATCCAAAGCAGTGTGTGTTCATGGCTTTCAGGCTGGACTGAAGAACCGTCAACTGGATACGGTGGATTTCTACCTGAAGAGCAAAGAAAACCTTCTGAAGCCTGCAGAGGAGCTCCACGCTGCTGATGCACCTGCAGAGCCTTCACCCGGCCTGACTGACAGTAAGACCGCAGTTTTCCTTTATCCGATTCAGGCTTCTGAAAGTCTGAGAAATGACTTGTAGGATAAAAAAAAAATCTACAAATATTTTCATAAAAGCTTTTCATGTATTGTTTATAAAAGTTGTTCCTATAGATTTCATTTTTACATATTTTACACATTGTTTTATTAATTCATTCTGTTAACTTGTGTTTTATTTACCTATTTTTCTAATACTTTTTTTTATATCGCGATATAGTTAATAGTGATTCTCCTGCTCCTTTCCGTTGGTTTTTCGGCATGTAAAAACTCAATCACACTTTCAGCGATTTCAGCAATCTTAGTATCAAAACCTTTAGCTTGTTCATAACATTACAGCTTATATTTTTTGGTATTCATGAACTTATAGTTTTTGAAATATTAAGCAAAATATGCCCCACAGGAAATGAATGATAACATCTACAAATTTCAAAATTTTAAACAGATTAGCAACAAGCATTCAAATATATGGGCTGTTTTCATCTTTTATAGTAATTTTCAGAAAAAAATTAGTTTAGCTAATATTTTAGCAAAATGCTAACATTTTTGGCAAATTTGTTATCTGCTGGGGTTTTTCAAGGCTAATCTAGAGTTTTGCTAATATTTTAGTGACATGCTAACGTTTTTGGCTGATTTTGTTCACTGAGGAATTTTAGGCTATTTTGGAGTTTAGCTAGTATGCGAGCAACAAGCTAGTTTTTTTTTAGGCTAATTTGGCATCTACTGAGGTTTTTTGGGCTAATGTGGAGTTTAGCTCGTATTTCATCGGCACACTAAATATTTTTGCAAAACTGGCATGTATTGGAGATTCTAAAGCAATTTTACTACACAACTTTTAGAAATGTAAGTCAACTTTAACTCTTTCATAGTTCTTTAACAAAATGTCCAGTCTTTTAGCAAATTTAGCATTTTGCAAATAGCTTTTGCATTTTCAGCAATTCGTTTCAGCAATTATGGTAATTTCATGTGTTTTCATCTTACTCTCCTCTCCTCTTCATGCACAGGCATACAGGAGCTGTGCACAGCTTTGGACTTGCTGTGCTCCGCTGTCAAAGATTCCAGCTGCGACGCTCAGAGCCGGCAGTTTTCAGAGCAGCTGCTCAACATCACCATGAGCTTCATCCACACACAGATCCGCTCCATCCTCTCCAGCTCCCCCCGTAAGACCCGACTTTCTCTCCATCTTCTGCTCATTTGCTCAACTTTTGATTCGTTTTATTTATTTTTTTTGTTTTTAAGCATTGTTCCCCAAAGTGCTCTGCACATTTGGGCTCACAGAACTTTATATGTGCAGGAAGTACTTAATATAATGTATCATATAGCTCTTCCACCCCCCTCCATGCCCTACAGGTAAGTCCAATAGATGAGGGGGAGGAATCACAGGCTCGAGGAATTGTTTCAGTGCAATTTTGTGTACTCCTGCATCCTGATTGGCTTTGTCCTTGTCAATCAATCTCCTCTGTACCATGTTTCATATACAGAATGTGTATAGTTTGCCAAATCTACATAAATTCTCCATTAGTCTATAATCCTGGATTATTTTTTTGTGAAGCGTCTACTGGGTGTGTAGGGAGGAGTTTTACAGCCTTAGAACATCTGTTATCTTACTCCATGTACTTCACCTATTGCAGGTTAGTTTTTAGAATGTAACCCCCACAAGTAACGAAGAAACACTATATAGTTAAAGGTGATAATCTGTCACACGAGCCGATTAACCACTCTGGTAAAAACTGTGGTTGAACATTAAATAGTGCTTCATATTTACTGAATTTTCAAATAACAATGACTGAATTCTCGACTCATTCCAGCACCTTTCAGAAGCATCTTGCCAATTAAGTTTAATCAGATTACTCATCAGATTGGGGCAATAATGGTCTGAAAGGAAGCTCCTTTAATCTGAGTGGAGCTGAAGCTGCTCTGTTGTGTTGTGTTGTGTTGCAGAGCAGCACTGGAGTGCATCCAGCTGTGTGCAGATCCTGGACCCCTACGTCACCCAGCTGAGGACTTACATGAAGAAGTACCCCTGGTGGGGTAGCAGCAGCACATCGTGGAGCAGTGCTGGCCCAGTCCAGGTCCAGGCTGAGCCAGACCAATGGGAGCAGCTCTCAACAGAGGTCACTTTTATGCTAGTTTCTGTGTTTTTGTGTCAGTCTGCTCATGTGTGTGAAGCTTTAGACATTTGCTGCATTCCCAGAACTTTATAAAAATTGTAGATTGATTTTACTCCTATGATTAAGCAGGATGTTCCTGTAGAAACATCTTAATAGAAAATTATATTTCAGGATAATAAATTACAGGTATGAAATGAATTTTTCAAGGAGGAATCAAATGTATTTTGCAGTTGAACTAGAACAGTGTAAAAAAAAAATGATATGAATGAACTGATCTTGGTGCAGATCTTTGTACCGTAGATGTTTTGGAGATAAATGCAGGGAAGCAGATGGATTTGCATTGAATCGATTTAGTTTTTCAGTCATATCAAATACAAGTGGAAACTTAAGGTGTCATCAAACCAGTGCAAAGGTAGAGAAATGTCAGTGCAAAGCAGGGAAGACATCAGCATCTAAGCTGGGAGTCTCAAAGTTTTTCACTCATCTCCTCTTTTGTAGTTTCTTTTCTATTAAAATCTCAAATAATTTCAAATGTTGCTCTTCCAGCATTTGGAAAATACTTTTTTGTGTGCTCCTCTGCTCTTCCATCTGCAGGAAATCGTCACTCAGTCCATCCTGACCAATCAGATCCCCAGAGCGCAGGCGTTGCTGCGGAAACGAGGCAGACCAGAACATCACCTCTCTGCTCTGAGGATGGAGGGTCTGCGGCAGGTCTTCTCCCGCCTGCAGCACAGGGATCTGCAGACCGCCACCACACTCCTGGTCAACATGGTGAGAATCTCTCACTGTAAGAGTCATCCAACCAGAACCAGAACTCTCTCCAACATGAACCTGGAAATGGAGACATGGAGAATCTCATGGGCATCTCTTCCCTGGGTCTACTTTGTCCACATGGACGAAGAAGACCATTCAGATAGTTGTCATTGTGGGTGCAGGATGACACTGACATGTTTCTGTCACAGAGTCTGTTTGTAGACTCTGTTTCTGTACACAGCAAAGCGGTTCAGGTCTTTCATATTCTCCATTCTCTTTGAGTTTATATCAGGAAGTCAGAGCTGCTGATTTGCTGGGTAGTCAATGTTTCCAGTTTTAGTGATGGAGGAAGATTCTGTATGTGGATTAATGTCGAGAAATCGTCTGCCCTCTCAAGCATGATGAATAAACTCTGTGGACTTAATAAAAATCAGTGAAAGGTTGATTTAAGTCTTGAAGCACCCTTGAACCGATTTATTAGTAATAAACCACTTTATCACTAGAAGTCCCACAGAGCAGCCATTTGGCTTTTCTACCTATAAAACCCACACGGCAGCCAGTTGGCTCAAAGGCTTTTAGCCATTATCCTTAATCAGATGTGAATTGAGGCTTTTGTTATGTAAACAAACTCCACCAAAGGTGGGGCCATGCTGAACCACTTCAACAAAAGTTGTTTTCATTTTACCATCTGGGACTTCTAGTGTTAAACTGACACTAAAAATGCAGTCAGTTTGTTTTCTTTCTGCACAAATCAGAAGGAGCCACCCGGACCTCTTGTGGTGATATCAGCATTCCGGTTACATGAAGGTGAAAAGAACATGAAGTGAAATGCTAAGCCGCAGTGTTCCTCCTTCACAGGGTGTGAGTGTGAAGAAGCAGCTCCACAGCATCTGTCTCTACACCAATGATAGGAACCTCAGAGACTTACTGGTGAGTCCAGCCGGGACCCGTCCCGCAGCATCCCACAGCATCCCGCAGCCTCCCGCAGCCTTTTATCCTCTCAAGTCTTCATTACTGATGTGACTCTCTTAAAGTCCCACTCCAATCCTCTTGTGATCTGTTGTAAAATCGTTCTAAGTGGTCTTTTAATTATGATTATGACATTTTAGCCAAAATCTAAAAATTTGTGTTGTTTTCTTGGACATGGTTTCCTCAGAGCAGCAGGAGGTCATTAGAAGCTGAACTCTGAGTTGTGGGTGTTTCTGAGAGCTTTCTGTTTACACTCTCTGCCACTAGCGTACAGCCCCTCACAACCCCAACCTAACATGACCAGTGCAACAGAAATGACGAGCTATATTAAAGGTATCCATCCGTACAGACGAGGAAAACAAAGACGTTCATCTGTTAGGAAAAAGGAAAATAGACCGTCAGAGTGCAGTTTGTGTGGATCTCATGGACGTCTTCAGGTCTACGGGTCTAAAAAATGTTGGTATGGTATGATAGCATAACAGTGACCTGATGGTTTATCTGCAGTATAAGAAAGCAGATTAGAACTGTTACAGATTTAAGTTTTGTGACCGTGTCTGGTGGGACAGAGCTGCCTCTGTCTTTCTGCTCAGTGTGCCGTCTGGTTGGTTGTCAGGTGGAGGAGCTGTCAAAGCAGGGCTCCTTTTCTGAGGAGGAGTTGAAGAGCGTGGAGTTCATCAGGCAGGTGGAAAAGCTCTGCTCACAGCCGCCTGTCCGCTGCCCATCGACAGGCTCATCTCTGAGGTAAATGTTGGGTGAGATCCTCTATCAGACACACACGCAGCTCTCTTTACTTTTCAGGTCTCAAAAAGAGCTCTATATAAAGTTTGATTCTCCATATTGTTTCCCTGAATCTTCTCATTAACCCTTAGATGAGGTCCGCGTCTGTCTCTCTGAACTGTGTTTTCACCCTCAGGCTGAGTTTGATGAGGAGGGAGATGGATGGTGAAGAGCTGGTGAGGGATTTGGTACAACGGCAGACGTCTGAGGAAGTGGGAGAACTGCTGCGTCTTGACTGGGTCAGGAACTGGAACCAGAGCTGCCAAACTGCGGTTCTTCTGTCCAGACTGCAGCACCGGGGTACGGCTCTGAGTCCGCTCTGTCTGCGCTGTTCTGATAGTTTGTTCTTGACAGAAGGTGTTGGTTCTTTTGTTGTCCAGAGTTGAGCTCTTGTGACTCTTCAGTGTTGTGGCACTACTTGACTGCCCTCCATGACCAGAACCGCCTGGTTGAGTGGATCGAGGACAAGCAGCCCACTGGCCCCTCCCATTGGCCTGAGATCACTGCTGAACTGGTTAACCAGCACACAGCGTGTAGCACCTACCTGAAAGAAAACATCCTAGACCTGCTGGCCAGGTAACATGCACTGACTTATGCTTAAAGACTTGTCAACTGAACAAGGAGAAGTAATTTCTGAACTGGTTCATTTTCCAGCATAGCCCACAATTTATAGGTTGCTTTTCACCTATTTTTATCAATATTTTACAGATTTTTTTTCAGAGCAGTTTTGATTTTTTTTTTAAAGAGTGTAACTGTGTTCTGCGTCCTCATAGGCTGTAGACCACTTGTGTCAAAGTCCAGGCCCGGGGGCCGAATCTGGCCCTCCGGGTAATTCAATCCGCCATCCAGATTATTTTATTGTTATTAATAGCCGGATGTTATCTTGCGCTTATTTCTAACTCGTATAATTTTGACACCATATATTTTCATGGTGAGTAAAACATTGAAAGTTATTTAAAGTTTATGTTGATTTATTATGGAATAATATTCCTGCCTTTTTATTATTCATAATTATGTTATAAAGTTATTGTTTCAAAGTTTTTAAAATGAGAATTCTGCTACCTTTTTGAACTATGCTGGCATTTACTAAGATTTTTTAGGCCATTTCGGAGTTTCGCTAAAATTTCAGCTACATCCAAACTATTTTGGCTAATTTAGGTTTTTCTTCAGTATTTTAGAATATTGGGAATTTAGCTATTTTTTAGCTACATTCTAGCTGTTTTGGCTAACCTAAGTTTTTTTTTTTAGGCTAATTCGGCATTTAGCTAATATTCTAGCTGGCTATCAGCTTCAGCATCTTTAGCTATGAGTTTCAGCATCATCAGTTTCAGCATCTTCAGCTATCAGCACTACCATCTTCAGCGGCCAAATTCAGATTACAGCATTCACACTAGCATTATCTCAGGTAATGATATATATCTAAAAAAATGTGGTTCAAAATATTCCGTTTTAGAGTTTTCAATAAATGTTCATCTTGCCTGCGAACTAATGTGTTTTTTGGATTTTGGCCCCTTGTGCGATTAAGTTTGACACCCCTCCTGTAAACCATGTCAATCAGTCAGAATTGGGTACAGTTTGCCACATTTACATAAATCTTCGATCACACTCAGATCGTTGGTGTCTTTCTATAATCCTGGACTTGTTTTTTATCAGAGTTTAAACAAGAAAGTGTGAAAATATTCACATCTGTTTGAGAAAATGCAATAAAGTGTAGCGAGGAGTCTGACAACCTTAAAACATCTATAATTCTACTTCAGAGATTTCACCTATTGAAGGTTAATTTTTAGAACAAAACCCCTGAAATAAATGAGGAAATACTTTACTTATCTCCTGGTTAACTGTTGCTCATTTGTGCAGAAATGAAATGGACCAAAAAATTAATAAATGATGGAGATGACCATCTGATCACACCAATACCAAAGCAAACTCTGAAGGTTTGTAGTGCTGAGTTGTCAGTTTAAACCACCAAAAACAGCAGAGGGTTCTTGTTTCAATGAACAGTAAAGTGTTGATGTGGTTTGATTTGAGTTGTTCCACTCTTTCAACACTAAGTTGGTGGTTTGCTGTCTCTCTGTGTCCTTATTTCTGCGTTCTGGTTGTGTCTTCCATTGAGTCGTGGCTGGTTTGAGTACATTAATGTTTCAGAGCTTCAGCTGCAGACTCGTCTGCTCCACTTTGATGTGTTTGGAGGATCTTCAACCTGGCTGGGATTTTTCGTCTCTCCAGGAGAGGCATGTTTGTCCCGGGGGAGCTGGCTGACGTGGAGCAGCTGTTCTGGAGGCTGGCTCAGGCTACAGGGCTGATGGCGCCCTGCCTTCCTGTCTCTCAGTACCGCTCCCCACAGGGTTTGGACCTGCATGGGGTCGTCATCACCTTCTGCTTGGACTGTGATCTCCAGTACCTGCTGTACTCCTACCTGGAGCACTACAGGTGTGTGTGCTGCTACATCTCATCAGAGAGGAGATGAAGTGCTGAGCTGTTGTGACTGTCCTCTGCAGACTGACTCCCAGAAACTGCCGTCTTCTAAGTGAGAAGAGCCTCTCTGAGAGCCAGCCTTGGTGTGAGATGCTGGTAAAGATTCAAGAGATTACCAGAGATCTGTCAGGTACCACTAACGTCTTCCATCTGCTGGGATATCAGCTTTTAAAACTTCTGTTTTATTTTTCTTGAATTTGATTGGACTTATTGCTTCCTAAATGTCTCATCAAAGTGGCTTTGTCAGCCTCTGTTTTTTTTTTTTTAAAGACGTAATTGGGGCAGAATTAATTATTCTTAAGAATCATCAAGCTTTACACTGATGAGGCAGAAGAGACACAGTGAGGGAAAAGTCAAAGATTAAAGAAAAAAGATGTATTCTGAAGAAAACAGTTACTGGAGTTCAGTTGCTTTTACACAGCCTGCAGATACTGTGTCAGGTTGATTTACCCGACACGTTTGAGCCTTTCTGAAGTCATAACTCGGATCACCAGATGTGACTCTGAAATAATGAATTATATCATCAAGCACAAGACATCAGGCAGATTTACATGAAGCATTTCGTTGACAAAACAATCACCAGACGCGCCATCACTTTCAGAAATTCCTTCTGCTTTGATCATTTTAGGTTTGTTGTATTTTCTGTTCATAAATGTGGAGTTAATATTCTTTTTTTTTCCCCTGAAGGATGAATTTCCTACAATTCTGAGCATTAGTCAGAGCAGTTCTGAGACTATAAATGTCCCAAAAATTATACAATCAATGGACTAATGACTATTTATTTGTTTGAGTAAACTTTATACAGCAAAAAAGATCAATCGTTGTTCTATTTATGAAAAAGAGCAAAAATGTATTGTATTAATCTAATTTTATGAACCAAGAAGTCAAATACATTTTTTGCTAAATTAAAACCCACATCTGTAGTATTTCCAGACTGTTCTGTACCTCCATTGTGATGTTGCTTCATTGAAACTGTGAGATGTTTGTTTATATTGTACCAGCAAAGTTAATATTTTAAATATGTCTCTAAAAGGTGTAAATGTTTCAGCTTACATCACATTATTTAAGCATTATGTTGTGTTTTCTTTCTGTCATGCATTAAGGACCGTGCTAATGTTTATCAGCTTCTCTCTGTCCAGATCCTGAACTGCTCTTTCAGGCTAGCCTCACCTGTGCTCAGGTGCTGCTGTCCAGCAGCCAGGCGTCCCTCAGCAGCCTGCTGCTGGAGGGGCACAGCCTGCTGGTTCTGGCTGCTGTCATGTTCTCCCCAGGAGGAATCGACCAGGTAACCGCTGCTGCAGCTGCACGTTTTTCTACATGCATGGTTGGATTGTATATGTGTCTCTATGCACGTTTTATGTGTGTTCATATCTTTAAGAGTGAATTGTGTACATATGTGCATGCTTAGTTTTGTACCTGTGAGGAGACCTGTTTGTGTGTGCATTTGTGTCCGTGCATTCAGAGTCAAACTTGTGCTGAAAGAGATTAGATCAGAACGTTTCATCCATGTTTCTCCTCCCTGATCCCGTCGTGCTCGCTTTCCATTCAACTTCTTGTTGTGTTTTAATAGATAAAGAAAACTAAAGCTTAGATGTGGATGATGTTCTGGCTGTGCATCCACATGCTGTCTGCAGTAACGGTACTCTGGTCTCTGAGTTCCTGTTTGCACCTTCAGATCTTCCTCTCTGCTCCTCACTCTTCTTATGTCTTTCTCAGTATGGAGCTAATATTATTTGAACACCCCCCCCAAAAAAAATAAACAAATTGAACAAAATATTGGTGTTAAGCCCCCCAAAAAAGCAAAATGTCCAAAATTCTTTGCTATTCTAAAATGAGCGTAATTATTTCCAGCTTCAAATGTTCTGTTTTTTAGGTTTCAATACTGAAAATTTTAATTTCAAACTTTTTTTCAGTTTCAACTTTTTTTTTTCGTTTTCGAATCTGAAAATTTCAGTTTTAAAAATACAGGCATCAAAAACGTCTTTATGCCGTCCTCTGCAGGCTTTAGCTATTGCCTCTCTTTAGTGCTGTTTTTTTTCTCTCTCTTCATTTTTTTTAATTTTCAGTTTTAAGGTTACTGTCGGTAGCAAGAAAATCACCGAAAGGTGCTGGCGTTCCCGGGAACAGAAGTGTTGGAAACTCATGGAGTCGGAACAGCTCCGAAATACTAAAGCTCTCTGTGCTGCAGGTCATGGCTCAAGGGGAGAGGGCCCCCCGGCTGGATAGGACCATTGACCCCCAGCTCCTGAAGATGGCCCTCGCCCCCCACCCCAGACTGAGAGCCGCCCTGTTCCCCTCTGGGGTTTCTGCCGGGGGGGCTTCATCGGATATCTCCATCTACCACCTTCTTCAGGTGAACACATCTCTCTTAAACCTTCATCAGAAAATGAATGAAATGAATGAAAATGAAAATGTCAATTTTAACACCGGAGCTGCAGTTTTTGTGTTCTTGCTTTTCTGTAACTTTACAAGCATCAACACGATCATTCCAGTAGATTCTGAAGGAGAAAAGAGGCTCGACGAGACGCTTTTCTCCTTCAGAATCTACTGGAATGATCATGTTAACGGTTGAAAAGTTCCAGCATATTAAAAATGTTGTGTTTAAGCGTCACTGGCGACGCCTCAGGTGTTAAAGGGTTAAGACAGATCCACCTGGATGAACCTTCACTGACATTCTTGCTTTGTGTTGTAGTCACTCCACCCTCTGGACCCCTGCAGACTGTTCGGCTGGCAAACGGCGAACACCCTCAACTCCACTGGTGAGACAACCCTCCCTCATGCACACACTGTTGTTCCCTTGTGGTGTGCTTAAGGTTTGATTAGGAAACAGTGATGGAGTGGGGTGAATTAAATGTAACCTCTGTTACTTTTTTTTAGTGTTAAATGACTTGATATGACTGTTTTGATATCAGTGCACAACAAAAAAAGTCCTTTTTGAAGAGGAAAATTGTGTATAATTAAAACAAGTATTCTCAGTATTCCCAGTATCCGGCTGATCCTGTTAAATGTGCTCATTTTCCCACAGAGGCGTCTGAGCTCCCACACTTCTCCAGCCCTCACCTGGTCAGCAGGTTTGCCCTGGTGGAGAAGCTGGACTTCCTCTACTACATCCATCGTGGCAGACCCTCCTTTGCGTTTGGGAACTTCCTGCTGCACCACTTGAGCCTGTGTGGCGACGTGAGGCTGCTGTGAGTTCTACGTGTCAGGGGTGTCAGACTCAATCGCAAAAGGGGCCAAAATCCAAAACACAATTTAGGTCGCAGGCCGAACAGGATAAACATTTATTAAACACTCTAAAACTACATTTTTAAAACTTTAAAACCGTAACTTTTTAACATAATCATGAACTAGATATACAGCATTACCTGCAATAATTCTAGTGTGAATGGTGTAAGCTGAATTTGGCCGCTGAAGATGCTAGTGTTGATAGCCGAACATGCTGAAATTGATAGCTGAAACTGCTGAAGCTGATAGCTAAAATCACTAATAGCCAGCTAAAATATTAGCTAAATGCCAAATTAGCCTAAAAAAGGAAAGAAAAAAAAATTAGATTAGCCTGCTAGCATGTAGCTGAAAAAAATAGCAAAACTTCAAAATAGCCTAAAACACTGGAAAAAGCCTAAATTAGCCAAAACAGTTAGCATACGTAGCTGAAATTTTAGCTAAACTCCAAAACAGCCCAAAAAACTATAACAAAGGCCTAAATTAGCCAAAACAGTTAGCATACGTAGCTGAAATTTTAGCTAAATTTCAAAATAGCCTAAAAAACAAACAAAAAAAACTAAATTAGCCAAAAAAGCTACCATGTAGCTGAGATTTTAGCTAAACTGCAAAACAGCTTAAATAAATCTTAGTAAATGCCAATATACTCAAAAATGCTACCAGAAATTCACATTTTTTAAACTTTAAAGCTGTAACTTTTTAACATAATTATGAACAATAAAAAGTCAGGAATTTTATTCCAGAATAAATCAACTTTAACCTTAAATAACTTTCAATATTTTACTCACCATAAAAATGTATTTTGTGAAAATTGTACAAGTTAGAAATGAGCAAAGATGACATCAGGCCTTAATGACAATAAAATAGAATGATCTGGAGGGCCGGACATAATTACCCAGAGGGCCGGATCTGGCCCCCGAGTGCTTGGACCTTTACTTTGACGGGCCTTTACTTTGCTAACCTCAGCATCTGCAGCTTCTGTCGGAGTTTGACAGCTCACCCTCCCCCCCCCCCACCCGCTGCCTTTCAGGCTGCAGCGCGCCTGGACCCCCGTGTACCGGCTGGCCTTGCAGTGCTTCCACACGCCGTCTGTGACTTCTGCTGCTGTTTGTTTCTGTGAGCTTTTGGGGATCAGTAGCATTAAGCTGAGAGTGGATGTGAAGGCCATGAACACCATCCTGCAGCACTGGAACCAGAGCAGCAGCCACTCCACAACCCAGAACACGCAGACTCTCGGTAAATCAACCAACCCCACGCCTCTGCTCTGGAGCCTGCATCCCTGCATCTGAAGCAAAAACACACATCTGTCCTCTGTCAGTGTCCGCAGCTTTGAAGCTGGTGGAGGCGGAGCCTGGAGCAGCAGAGGAGCTGATTGGTCACTTGGAGGCGGCAATTGAACACAGTTTGGAGCAGAGAGACATCCACAGGTTTGTGCATGGCGCTAGCAACTCTTACAAGAGTGGAGCACATTGTTCTTTCAGGCTGGAGAGCAGTGCATCTCTGCATCAAAAGATGTGCATCTTTTTCTTTTCTAGCATGTTTTTCTTTTGTTGTAGCATTTTTTTCTTTAAAACTGCAAAAGCTTAGTACTGTGAATTCTGACTTTTTTTTAGGGTTTTTTTGTGGTTTCGGTGCACAAAAAAATTGTAAAATTCAGGTGAAAATGCATGTAAGCCAGCTACCAAAGCCTCTGTATTCATAAATAAATATGTGGGAAAAGATGAAGAACATTTTTTGCTCACATTTTCCTCCTGCCATGAAAGCCTGTGTAAATAGATGTTCTACGAAAACATTTTATGGTTAAAAAAAAAAGATTGACATCTTGGGACTCGTACAGAGTCTTTTGTGTATCTTTTGTGTATCTTTTGTGTTGTGGTTCTCTACAGGTTGAACCAAACCTGCCCCTTTCTAACAACTGTACTGTCTGTGGTTGTTGTGGTCTGCCGTCCTCAGGTCCTCCTACGAAGCGGCTCAGGAGTGGGCTCTGGCAGTCCACTTCTGTCAGCTCCACAGTCTGAAGCTCAGCACGCTCTATCCGGTCCACTGTGCGCAGGATGGACACTTCATCCACTTTCTGTTATTTGTTCAGCTGCACAACTTCCCTCTCCAGCAGGTAAGAACAAACTCCTCTGTTTGACACATCAAAGTAGCATTTTTCTGCTTTCTGACACCTAAGTCCCTCCCATAGTGTTAGTGATTTTCCAACATGCCAATAACAGTTTAACAAGGAAACACAGTTGGAAATAAAGAAAAACAATCTTGACAACTTAACATAAACAAAAGAATGAGAACATTTCTAACAAAATTTGGGCATGTTGGTCAGAAGCCGAGCTTATCAAAGCCAACTCTTTTATCTTTCCAGCTGATAAACAACGCATTTTTATATAAGCATATCATCAAAGAAAATAATGATAAATAATAAAAATGATAAATACATCAACATTTGAGTTTAGGTTTTATCAGAAGATAAATATCTCAGAGTTGCTGATGTTAACTTAAATCTGATGTACTGAGACAACAATGGAGACGTAGAAATGTCTTTGTAAACATGTCCTCTGATTTTGGTCAGAGCTTGTAAGTGAGGATGTCTTGACTTTGAGATCGAAATACCAGTGGCGGGCCGTGCATCTCACACCTAGGCCTTCAGTAGTGCTCCATCTGAATCAATCCAACCCTCAATAACTATTTTATGGCAATAAAACTTCTACTGCAGGTA
>NC_050517.1:1310869-1339773 GCF_002922805.2 Oryzias melastigma
AATAATAATTAATATCAGTCTGTGATTCAGATATTTTTAGGCCAGCAGAGAAGGCCTTGCAGGCCCTGACGGCCCGCCACTGCTAAATACACGTTCATGTTCCTGTTTCAGATCTTTGTTTTATATTTAATCTTGTTGCACTTTTTGGAACTCCTACAGGTGAGATCCCTCCTCTGTGAGTTTGGCCCCACCCTCCAGGCCCACCTGACGTTGGCGTTCCAGGACCTGCAGGTGTGCGGGGAGCAGCCAAAGTCTCTGAGGTTAGAAGAGGACGGCGTGAACCCAGAACATCCCAGAGAGCTTTCCCTGATCCTGCTGCAGAGCCAGCAGGAGCCTGCTCCACACCGGTACCTGCTGCAGGAGGCGCTGCTTCAACACTGCCCCCTGCTGGCCATGCTGGCTGTGTGTTTGCAGGTAACTAAGATTAAGAGGAAGTCCATTTAGCAATTAACTATGCTGTTTTGGGGGGGAGTCTATGGAACTCTACTAATGTTAAATCAAGCACCTGATCAGCAGGAAACTACTGATTTGTGAATATTTTTTCCTCCCCCAACACTGACTTTGTGCAGTTCTGTCTGCTGGAATTCATTCATTTTTTAAGTTTATGATTTTTTACTGTCTGTGAGAGTTTATTTCAGCAACCAATGCAAGAGTGAGCAACACCAAAACATTCTTACAGTCTAACACAGAAAGAAATTGTCTATGATCCGGTTCAGCAGATCTAGGTTCCATAGATCTAGGTTTGTCTGGTCCAGGTTTAACCAGTCTAGGATTGGGGTTGAATTAGACCTAGCATCATTGTTAGAGTCACCGTGTGAGCGTGCTGCTGCTGCTGCTGCAGAGGCTGATGTTCCCTCTCCTGCTGACGGACAGGCAGCAGATCACATGTCCTGCCTGTGTGTGTGGCTCCTGACCTCTGTGGATCAGGTCACTGCGGGGGAAGCCACCTCCCACCTGATCGAAGCACCCCAGTACCATGAATGGACCCTGCACGACCTGTCAGTCATCTGGAAAGTACTGCTGGGGCGGGGTCATGTCAGGCCCCTCCTCCGAGGCTTTGAGCTTTTCCAAAAGGTAAAACTCAGTCAGAACATTTACTAACCGTGCTGCAATCAGCCTTGCTGTTAATACTCCCAGAAACAATCATCCGTTCAAAACCAGATTTCCCCCTCCGTGCAGGACTGCCCCCTGCTGCTGGTGCTGCAGATGTTTGAGCTGTGTTGTGACTGCAGGAAGTTCACGGAGGCCAAATCTAAGCTGCTTGACTTCCAGCGGACTCTGATCACTGTAAGTGGAACCTGAGACAGAATATTGACAAAAACAACAGCAGGATTGTAGATGTCTTTAAAATATAGAAATATAACCCCAAAAAAGAGAAACATGTTGTTAATCAAATATGCGATGTTAAGAAGTGCTTAGTAAAATTTATGCAAACGCGCAGGTACATGAAAGTAGCAGGGAATACAAAGGCAAATAAATAAATAAATAAAAATTAATTAGATTTAATTGAAAAAGGGGATAATTGCATTCTGTAGTGCAGGAGTCTGCAACCTGCGGCTCCAGATCCACATGTTCTCTTTTATCTCTCCATGGTGGCTCCTTGTCCAAACATAAAATAAGTCATGGATTCTGCTGACCCAGACATGTCGACCATCTGAGTCAGCAGCTCCTGATAGTGTCTGCTTAACCAAAACTGCCTATAGAAAACAAACAAACAAAGTCTGCAAACTTATGGTTCATACACACCGAACGCAATTCGTGCAACAAACTCGCGTGCCCCGCCCCTTTTTCACTGCGCGGTGAATTCTCTGCTCGCCGCTTGTCAAATAATGCGTTTCTGACGCCGCGGCCGCATGTGGGAGGAGCTACCAGCTCTGTCTGTGGATGTCTCACTTAGAATGAAAAGAAGACACGTGATGTTGAAGAAAAAGGTTTATTTATTTTGAAAAGTTTATCAAAAACATCAGTAATCTTGTCTCCATGTTTGAGTTACGATTATTATTAAAAGATTTTCCTGATACAGGGGACTGTGTCTGTATGACAGCTGCTTCTGCAACATTTCTGTGTCTCTGTGATTCAGCTTGAAGGTTCTCATTTCTCGGTTTTGTATTAATCCGAGGGGGTGGAGGTAAAATTAGGAGACTTTTTTCCTTTTTTTAATGTTTTGATCAGACCCAAACTGGCAACCCCCGCAGCATCTCTCCCTGTCTGCTTGCATCTGAAGCGACTGAGCTCCGCCGGAGGAGCAAAAGCCACTGATCTGCTGGGCATCGATTGGGTTTAATGCGGTTCCGGTGCCAAAGTGGTTCTTTAGTTTCAGTTCCTAGTCTGTGCCAGTTTCGGTACTTTGCTCTCTGCCCCACGCTTTCCGGTACCCGCAAGCCCTGTGGTCAGCGCTCCCCACAGGGGTTCTCTCTCTCCTGGCGTGTGGAGCGGGCGAGCGCCACTGGTCCGGGAGGCTGTCCGGCTGCAGTCAGAGAACCACGGCTTTGACTGGAGCTGAGTTCCTGATTGACTGATGGGACGCAGCGACCTGTCAAACTTCAGCCATTTCCATTTTGCGCCTGCCGCCCGATTTGCGCCTCGACGCTCAAATCGAGCTGCTGGCAGACCTTCGTTCCGCGCCGGTCGCTCACATCACGCCACGGGGCTTCAATTCAGAGCGCGTCTGGACCATTGAATAACACTGCAGATTGCCGCCTCTGCCGCGAGAATTGTGTTCGGTGTGAATAGACTAAAAAAGGTCTAGCCCTAATCTAAAATAACAAAACCCACCAGTGTAAGACTGCTGAGGACAAAGAGGGGAAAAATAACAATAAATAAATAAATAGTATCTCATTTTTTAAAGTAAGGATTACTTAATTAGCATTTATTTAATTTAGATTAGTTTAATTTATAACTTTTCTCCTTCACAATCTACTGGATTTACATTGATTGTGTTAATGGTTGAAAAGTAACAGTATGTGAAATATTTTGTGTTTCAGTTGATAAAATGAAACACTTGTTGTCCTGTCTGACTGTTTCCTTTCTCTGTGGTGAAAGCTGAGGAGTGGGGGTCCGGCGCCCTCAGGTGCACCCCCCCTGCAGTGGGTGGAAAGCCAGGCCTCGGCGCTGCTCCTCATAATGCTGCAGCGCTGCTCCTCACAGTACGACCTCCACAGACTGCTGCAGCTGCTGACGGACGTCGATAAACTCCTCAAATCCCACGGTTAGTCCTAGTTTAGTTCCGGACTGTGGCAGGTTAACAAACGGATCCCAAAAACAATGTTTTTCAGATGAATGCAGTTCACCTTTTCTGATGCTTTAATGACAGATTATGGAGAAGAAAAAAAATCTCCTCTAGCCTCTTGAGATATGTCGACAGGAGAGTATAAAAGCAGCCTGTTGATGCCCCCCAGGTTTCTTGTCAGACTGAGTTTTTTGACATGCAGCTCAACATTTCTTGTAGATGTGGTCACAAAAAAGACAACCCCTAACATTCCAGTTCCTGCAGTTCCTAACATTTAGACTTATTTTATTAAAATCAGCTCAAACTCGACTCTCACTTTGACATCAGATGTCTTAGAAAAGTTTGATTACATGTTTAATCAGAATAACTGCTGCAGAGAAAGATTTCACTTGTAAAATCAGAGATTGGTCCTTCATTTGTGTGTAAAGGCTGCGGTTGTTGTGTGTTTTCTGTGCAGGCCCAGACTTCAGGAAGCTGAGTCAGCTCAGTCAGCTGCTACAGGGCTCCGGGGTCGCTCTGTCCCCCAGCCTCCTCCAGTGCACTTCTCCTTCACTCCAGCAGGAGGAGCTCCAAAACATAGTGGATGCTCTGCAGGCCAGAGGACAATACAGCCTGGGGCGACAAGTGGCTCTGCTGGCAGGTCTGCCTGTCCATAGTCTTCTGATTCACCAGGTATTCATTTATTATTTTATAGATTTTTAAATGGCCTTCAAATAAGCTTTACAGGGAGATGTACTAAAACACCTGAGCAAGAATAGACAAATAAGATTAGGAAAGCTGGCAGAATGAAAGCAGGATGGAGCTGGAAACTTAAGGAAACTATTATAAGGATCATGTAAAGCAGACAAACTCAATCGCACAAGGGGCCAAAATCCCAGGTCGTGGGCCAAACAGGAAAAACATTTACAGAACACTCTAAAACTACATTTTTAAAACTTTAAAACCGTAACTTTTTAACATAATTATGAACTAGATACATAGCATTGCCAGCGACGATGCTAGTGTGAATGCTGTAAGCTGAATTTAGCCACTGAAGATGATAGTACTGATAGCTGAAGATGCTGAAATTGATAGCTGAAAACACTGGAGCTGATAGCCAGCTAAAATATTAGCTAAATGCCAAATTAGCCTAAAAAATTAGGTCAGCTAAAATAGCTAGCATGTAGCTGAAAAAAATGCTAAACTCCAAAACAGCCTAAAAAACTTTTTAAAAGCCTAAATTAGCCAAAACAGCTAGTGTGCAAATATTAGCTAAACTTCAAAATAGCCTTAAAAATCTTCTAAAAATCATCTAAATGCCAAAATAGTCCAAAAAGCTAGCAGAATGCAAATTTTTAAAACTTTAAAACCGTAACTTTATAACATAATTATGAATAATTAAAAGGCAGTAATATTATTCCAGAATGAATAAACGTAAGTCTTAAATAACTTTCAATATTTTACTCTCCATAATGCAATATTCTGTCAAAATTATACAATTAAGAAAAGAGCGCAAGATAACATTGGGCCATTAATAAAAATAAAATAAAATGATCTGGAGGGCCGAGGCTTTAAATTTGACATGTGATGTAAAGAAAGTGTTGGTTGTTTAGAAATTTCTTTAATTGCAATGCTGCTCTAATTCCATCTGAATGGTTCTCAAAGATAGGACTGATCCCTTCTCTTCTTGCAGCTCCTTCAGGAGGTCAATTCCCAGAGGACAAAGCCACAGTGGGGGAGGTTGGAGACCAGGGTCATCTTCTGGAGGAAATGTCAGCAGCAGCTGCAGGCTGACGGCACGGACCCCGGGTCTGCCTCTCGCTTCTTCCAGTCGCAGACGAAGAGCGATGAAGAGTCGAGGACGGAGCTGCTGGACGTGCAGGAGCGCTGCATGCTGCTGCAGCTGCAAGCTCACTGGCTTACTCTGCTCAGCCCGGTTCCTGTGGAGGACTTGCAGGACCTGGAGAAGCAGCTGTGGCTCAGCCGAGTCCACGAACACCTCCTCTCTGCCTCCATGGAGGAGGAGAGCGTGTTCAAGCTGCCGCCTCCGGCTGCCTCCCCAGACGTCGGCTCCTACAGAGTCTTCCTGAAGGAGTTCTCCTTCTCCACCATCGCAGAGCTGAACCAGGAGGACCGCCTGAGTCTGGACAGACTTCCAGCTCCATCGGAGGAGTTGAGCGTGGAGCCTGAACTGAGTCTGCAGGAGAGCGGAGCCTTGTCGTCACTGGTGGACCAGATGTTGGATGAAGGCAGCGTTCATGAAGCAGCTCGAGTCTGTGCTTACTTTTCCTTGAAGCACGCAGACACGCGGGTGCTGCTGCGCTGCCACGGCCTGGCAAGCGGAGCTCTGAGCCCGGATCCCGGAGACGAGCCCCCAGGAGCTCCTACAGGGGGAGGCCTGAGCACCTGTAAGTCCTCCCTCTGAGCACGGTGTCTGCACATGGCTGCTCCATCATGTCTGCCTGTCCTTCCAGCTGCCTCACTCAGCAGCCTGTCCTCCCTGATGATGCTGCCCCTCCCTGAAGATGCCGTCACCGTCCAGCTCCAGAGACTGGTGGAAGACTGTCGCCATGGCAACAACTACTGCAAACGAGTCCTCAACTTGTACCAGCTGTCCAAGGTAAGCTCTGCTGCATGCACTGAGATGTTTGCAGACTGTTCAGTCACGTTGCTGTGCCTTTGGATGCCCCCCAGGACCTGCAGTGCTCCTTCACTCACATCTGCAAGGAGGATCCGAGCTCCGTGCTGCAGAAGCTGCTGCTGCTGGACCAACCGGAGCGCTTCAGGAAAGCTCAGGCCTTCATCAAGGCCCAGGCTCTGCCTGCGGACTCTGTGGCCCAGCTAGTCTCTTCTGCGGTGCTGCAGGCGCTGCTGCAGTCAGGACAGGATCTATCACCTGGTGAGAGCTCAGCCCATGGGCTCACTGCAGCTCCTTTTTCTGCTTCTACACCTCACCACTGTGTGTGTTTGTCAGCTGCAGAGAGGCAGGTGTTCAGGCTATCGGAGGGGCGCGACTCTTTGATGCAGCTCATCAAACTGTGTGAGGAGCCGAGTCTGGTGGGGCTGAAACTGCTGGAAAACCTCAACGCTGTTCCTCTGAGAGACCTGAGCTGCAGTAAGACGCTCACTCTTCCAGAAACCCTCCTGACCTGAGGAGACCACGCCCACACTCCTCTGTGTCTCTCTCTGCAGTTGTGGAGCTGCTGATCATTGCTCATGACTGCTTCAGTCTGACCTGCAACATGGAGGGCATTGTGAGAGTGCTCCAGACGGCCCGCCACCTCAGCCACTCCTACCTGGCTCCAGGAGAGCACTACAGCCTGCTGGTGAGCTCTGACCCTGAACGTGCGCACGCTGAACTGTCACCTGGACTCGGAGCGGTCACAGCTGCAGGCTTCAGAAAAACTCCAGAGAAAGCAGGAGCTGCTTTCAACAGGACCTGGCTGCAGACATCAACGAGTCTCGATCAAAACTGGAATTCCCTCCATATCATTTAAAAAAAATAATAATTGGAAACTGTTTTTCCTGTTTTAAGCTCTAAGAATATATTTTTTTATGATTCTGAAAACCTTTGTGTTACAGTAAGTTAGGGTAAGTTGTATAATTTCCGTTGACAATGTCAGGCGTCTTCTTGTCTGCAGCCAGGTCCCCCTCAATGGTTTCAGCTTCTCCCAGCATCAGAGACGTCTCACCCCCACGACTGGAAATGTCAATTTGACATTCCATTTGTTCCCCACAAGCACATTCTACCTCTGGCAGCTGTTGTGTTCAGGTCTCCATCCATAATGTCATCCTGAAGACTGTTTTTTGGGAACTCAGTGACAGGAAGAGGGACTGCATAGTCATGTGACCCGATGAGATGTTTTGTGCTGATTTTAAACTCCATTCAGCTCTGCTTTTGTCACCAATTATGGAAAGCTTTTTCTCTTTCCATGCTTCCATATTTTACTACTTCAGCAGACTTGCACTCCTTCATTTACATTATTAAGACTTGAGCTAACATTTAAGCTAACCCTGAACACACACACTTATAGGGCTCCAGGTAAGCAGAAGTAACTACTGTGGTAATGTAACCCAAAGGGACGTTTTTAGTTGGTGTGATCTGATGGGCTGTGCTGGTTCACCTTTGCAGGTGCGTCTGCTCACAGGAATGGGTCGCTACAACGAGATGACATACATCTTTGACCTGCTGCACCAGAACCACCGCTTTGAGATGCTGCTGAGAAAGAAGGTGGACACGGACAGAGGACAGGTACACACACATGCACACCCAAACAGGTTCACACAAACGCACACACACCACCCCTGTGATGTCTGGTGTCTCGAGTCTGCTTTGAGTTTGTGTGGATCAGAACCCTCAGAAGTTCTCAGAGCAAACCTCCTCACCTGTGCTTGGTGCCCCTCCCTCTTGTTGCAGAGCTGCAGTCTGAAGACGGCCCTGCTGGACTACATCAAGCGCTGCCTTCCTGCAGACAGTGAGAAGCACAACATGGTGGCGCTGTGCTTCAGCATGAGGAGGGAGATTGGAGAAAACCATGAGATGGCAGCGAGGACTCAGCTGAAGATGATCGAGTCTCAGGAGTGGGGTTAGTTACTGCACCAGCATGGGGGGGGTTGCTGGGGGTCCACATCTTACTTCTACTCTGGTTGTGTTGGAACAGTTGTGACTCCGGACCTGAAAAATTCTCTGCTAAAAGTTCTGGGTCTGCTGAAGGACGCCGCAGAGAGCTACTTTAAGGTACCTGAGCTCCTCTGGGTTCTGGACCTGTTTGGAGGTGTGTGGGGGGGTCCTGAATGCTGTTCATGTGCCTCCACAGGATTCCTGTGTGCGTCAGGCCACTCGCTGCGTGCGAACAGCCAAGCTGGTCACTCTTCAGCTTCACTTCCTGAACCAGGGATCGGAGCTCCGCCTCATCAACCTGCAGCCCTCAGAGCTCCTGAAAGCTGTCATGAATCTGCCCCGCTGCTACCAGGTCTGTGAGGGAGGAGTTTACCTTCTCAGACTCCACCTTCGATTCACTCATCCTGAAGAAATGTTTCCTCGAGCAGATTACATCACAATCAGATCTGCATCTCCAAACTTGTTCATCTGAAATAATAATAATATTAATAATAACCCAGGTGTTTGTGGTGGCTGAGGCGTACGGCTACAGTCCGGACTGGGCTGAGGTTCTGTTCCGGAAGGTGATCCTTAACGGAGAGTTTGCGTACTTGGAGGAGCTGAAACAACACTGCCCCCTGACCCCCACCCTGTTTGAGGACATTTTTAAGAAGTGAGCCCATCTCTCAGCTCATCGTTGCTGCTTCTCCTAGGATTGAGGTTTAAAATGTGTGTGTGTCTCTTTCAGGCTGGACACTTCCTCCAGCACCACCACTAAAAACGCCAAGCGCCTGCTGACTTACTGTGATGACGTGTACATCCGCTATAAGTTGGCCTATCAGATGGGCTTCTATGACGACACCAAGAAGCTGCTGGAGGATGCCAAAACATCCAGCTACCTGAACGACAGGCTGGGCAGCTGACCGCTAAAGCATTAGGATCCGAGCGCCGCCTCGAGAAGCAGCAACCTGCTGCCAGTCTGCAGCTTTGCACTGTGAAACACGAGTCTGACCACATGAAGACTAACACGATTCATCAGTTTGTACATTTATAATAAAGACTTTTGGACTAATTTGTCTGTTTTTCCTCTCCATGGGATGAGTGGAGGAAGGTTTCAAGTGCGATGTGTGACCAAAGGGTGTAATCAAGAATGAAAGGAAACGGATAGCAGACTGTAGAGAGAGCAGCCATGCTGTTGGTTTAGGACAGAGGTCTCAAACTCTCGACCTGTCGGCCATTTCCGGTTCCCAAGAAGATATTTTGTGACCAGAGCCACATGTTGCAGACCCCTGAACTAAGCAATATCTTCTGCGTCCATGCTTCTTTGATGATAGCTTTGTATTTTCTTTGTGATGTTTCAGCTTATGTTTAAAACTTTACATGTGTGATTACCACTGGATCTGGTTGTCAGAAAAGTCCTTAGCAACAATCGCTAGGGTCATTAGCTTCTGTTGTTGCACAGGACATGCTGCAGAAGATATTGCTTAGTAGTACATGGAAGTGAACAAATGTTTAATAAACTAGTTCAGTAGACACAGACAATGGACCAAAGATATAGAGAGTGGATTCAAAAACCTATTTTTGGCAGAGATGGAACCCCATAGAGCCCAGACTCAGCCAGGCTCTGCCTTCAGTGGCCCCAGGGTAAACTGAGTTTAAGACCTATGGTGTCCCTGTGGAGGGAGCAGAGATGATGTGATCAGGAATGAATCCATCAGAGGAGCAGATCATGGTAGATGTTCTGGAGATAGATGTTTGGAAGCAGATGGAGATGGTTCGGTCACGTTGGTCAAAGAATGCTGAGGACAGAAGGAAGGAAGCGACTCTTGGACCAAATTAAAGAGAAGATGTCAGAGAAGAGGATGGAGTTAAATGAGAGTGGAGGATTCTATGTGGCACACCCTGACAATCAAGAAGAAAAGGAAGAAACTTTTGATTTGTGCTTCTCAGTGATGTAGATGATTAAATCTTTAACATCAGAGGGACTTTTCTTAATGTGGGACTGACCGTGGCGAGTCAGAGGACCTGACATTTCTTCTGAGGCAAAACAGTCCAAGTCAGGCCAGAGTTTATTGTGAAGAAATAGACCAGAGATTTTGTTATATAACCTTTGTGGATGATGTGCTTCTTGTCCTGCATCATCTGGGATGTTCTCCTCTGAGTTTGACGTGTGTCCCTCTGATCCAGCAGGGATGCTGGAGCTCGGCCTCAGAGGGGGTCAGGCATGTTCAAGAACTGAACGTCTCAGCAGCAGAAGCCTCTGATAATTGTCAGGATTTTATGGACGGCCTATTCATGTCTCACACAAACAACAAGGCAGCCTTCCTATCAGGACGGGGCTTCTGGCACCATTACACCTTTGTTTATAATGAACTTCCCGTCTAACAAAGTTATGAAGGAAACCTTTATTACATTTCCTCCCCCCAGGACCGAAGCCAGACTTTGAAAAACGATGAAGGCAGGAGGGGCTTTGCTTCCTCTCTGCAGGTTTCTCTCCTCTGCTCTGCAGAGTTTCTGTGAGCAGGTGGAGCTGTGACGGACTTTGTAGGATAAACAGAACTAAAAGTTTCCCAATCTGAAGACAGGAGGGTTTAGAATACTTCCTGAGTCATGAGTTACAGTGAAGGTGGATGTGTGATGCGGTGTGGAGGATGTGTTACAGGATCTGTGTGATTTGGTGTCTGTGCTTTTGTTTCCAGTTGTCTGTTGTGGCTCCTCCCATTCTGCTTTCTCTCCTCCTGGAGGAGTACACAGCTGTCTACACTTGTGTTACCTGTTTCTCTTTATTGTGTATTTAGTGCTTGAGAGTTTTGTTTTGCTGTTGTTTTCTCGAGTTTTTATTCTGACCATTTTGGATTGCTGCTTTGAGTGTTGACATCTTCTGTTGGACGACAGCTGCTTGTTGCTCATCATCCGGTGTTTGGATCCTTGGTTTTTGTTTATATCTTCACGTGCAGAGATGGATTCCAAAACCTGGACCATCCTGCACAGGTCATGTGAGGTCTTGAAAATCTGTTAATTCAAGGTGTTCTGCCTCTTCGCAGGTGAGGTGTAGCGTCACAGGTGAGGTGTGGCGTCACAGGTGAGGTGTGGCGTCACAGGTGAGGTGTGGCATCACAGGTGAATTCTTCTAACTCAGAGCAGAAATAAAGAAGATTATTTATATTTAGTATTAATACTTCTGTCAGTATCTCTGTAAACATGTTTCCAACATGTTTGTTTCTCGATGACAAACAGCTTTATAGGTCATTGATCAAACTTAAAAAGACTTTTAATCAATTCACCTGTTTTCATGTGACAAATAAGAATTTCGGCAGCATGTGCAAGAACCACACTCAACCACAATAGTCAGGCCCCTCCCACTCATGTCATGCTCCTCCCATTTCTTCTAGTCTTCATTCTTTTTCCAGCATTTGTCCCATGTTGTGCTGGAGATCAAAGCAGTCCTACCAAACACAAATCTCCCTAGTTTTGTGACTGTTATGATTGTTTTTCATCTTTTAGAATTTCAACACTTTGATTGTGTGGTTGTGTGTGCTTGTGCACGTGTGTGCTCGCACGCTTATCTGCGTGTTTTTGTGTGGCTGCAGGCAGAACAGCTTCATCCATCATCATTTATCTGATCAAATGACAGAAAATGATTTAATGGACGTCTGGATGAGATGAGGCGTTGGCGGGGGGCAGAGGGGGTGTTGTTGGCTGCAAAGGGCGAATTCGTCATCAGTCAAACCAGTTTTCTCTAGAAACATCATTCTCACCAGGAGTTTAACAGCCCCAGAACATCCATTGAAAAGTTTTCCTTTGATCATTTTCAGTTTGGGAGATCATGTGGACGCTGCAGTGAGCGCTCCAGTCTGCTTCTTCTGGGGATTGATGAGCTTTGAAGGACTTTAAAGAGACAATGGACTGCAGAGGACGTCTGGTGTATTTGTGTGATGGTCCACAACTGTTTCCTTTCAATGATGAAGAAGACGACATCAGCAGTGAAACCCAAAAACACAACAAGAACAAACAATTTACAGTAAGATATTCTGTTCACACAGCATTCATTCATTGAAAAGATCAGACGATCAGAATGATCTCCGGTTTTCTGCTGATTGGAACTGTTGGAACTTGGATGTAACGGAACCCGGTGAAGCGCCTTAAAGCGAAAGGCGGGCTGGGAGTGATTTGCGACGGACCACTGAGAGATATACAGACTCAGAATGACAAACTGAATGGATTGGAGACCGAGGTCGATGCTGTGTTTGCCCGCGTGCATCGCATTGAAGTCTCCTTGGGAAGCTGGAACAATCTTGGAGCGAATTAAGGCTCGACTTGGAGGAAACCCTCAAATTTGACCAGATCAGTGAATATTCTATCACAAAGCAGCACCTGGACATTCAGCAGGCAGATAGAAGTTGTATCTTGCTGCGCCCATACAGTCCTCTCCAATCAGGAACTCCCGAGCCAAGGGCATTCTCCCTTGGACTGAAAACCAAAACAATCCCCTGAAAGTGGGATAGAGCCCGTTGTCATGGAAACCTGCATTGCTCCCCTCTCCATGACCCTTTCCCTAGATTCAACACCTTGGTGACTCTCTTTCTTAGCCTCCCCCTGATTGTGCCGTAGAGCGCTGTGCGATGACACGCAGCTGGACTTGTGGGAGTCGACCTTTTTTACTTTTACTTCAATCTATGCCATTCTACTGCGACACAGATCGAAGATGCTTCATTTTTTACATCATTCCTGTAGCCTCTTCGTGTGTTTTTTTCTGAGCAATTAGCGACGCCAGATTTGTGTGGCTGTTGCCCACCATTCGAGAATATGTCTTGAACCTGTTGTCCACGAGTTTCCCTTGAGATTAATAAAGAATTATTGATTAATAGAATAGAATGCTTTATTGTCATCATCCAAGGAGCGCTGTGCTGTTGTGACCAGTGCTGACGAGTTGGCAACCTGAGTATAGGTCTTTAAAGATGACAATTCCCAGGGACTTGAAGGAGGTCACTCTCTCCACATGCATGCCTTTGATGAACAGTGGATTCCCCAGTAAGTTAGTTTGTGGGGTTTAAAACCTCAAACCTCCTCATAGGTGTTAGTATTTATTTCTTTAAAATGTTCACTTTTACTTTGTTTACTTAAAATAGATGGATAATAGGAGCACACATTTGATTTATTTTACATGAAAAGACAGTTTATTTACGTCTGTTTCTGAGCCTCACCTCAGGTGAACCACGTCCAGTTATCAGAAGAGGAGTTGGGACATTCCACTGGCGAGACTACAGGGATTCCAACACTCCTGATGAACCTGATTTTTTGCTTTTTTAAAGGAAATTATTTAGTGTATTCTTTAAAGACTATTTTGATGTTTAGTTTGAAGTTTTTTTGTTTTGTTTTGCAGTCATTGATTCTTTTCCCCTCCCTCTTGTGTCCATTATGGTTTGTCTATATGAACTTCACCAGCGTCAGTATGAGAGTCTGGTCAGGCCTGTTCAGCTTAAATCCCTTTGTTTTCATTTAGTTATTTTTTTCAGTTGGGCCCAAATTTTTTCTGTATTTGAAAATACTGCACTATATATTTATCTTTTTTAACAAATTTTTACAACAAAAAAAAACACAAAAAAAAACAATAAAACATCTGTCAAGGAAACCTCCCTTTATCCACGGACTAATTGTTAACCCTCACACAGATGCATTGTTTGTTTGTTTTTCTGTCCCATAGAACAGCTTCCAGATCTTCTGACAGTTCAGTATTTTTTTACTCTCATAAGTTGCAGTTTTGATAGTTTCTGCACCGCTGCTTCAGACTCTGTCGTCATGTTTATCATCTAATGTTTCCCGTCATTTGAGTGAAGAAACACCTCACTGCTGCTTCTCGTTTTCTTGTCTGCCCTCCATTTCACCTCCTCCCTGCAGGAAGCCTGAACAGGTGATCTCCAGGTGTCACACGTGCTCGGTTGGATCATTAGAGGATTGTTGCATCAGTGAAAGTGACTGAAGGTGGAGCTGTAAACAGAGAGGGAGCGTCTGATCCTGAAATGTGGTCAATTCTGATGTAGCCTATTTGTGGGAAGACAGACAGAGGGAACCTGCTGAAGAGACACGATAAATACATAAATAAATGACCTTCAAGAGGCAGAGTTGTGACAGGAGTTCATCACTATCACTCATTTAGTCCAGAAGATGGAGGGCTTGTGTTTGAGCTGGAAACCCCAGAGCATGACAAAGTGCAGGAAAATGAAGCTCCAGAAGTAAAGGTTTGGTGCAGATGAAAGGACGAGCAGCAGATGGTCGCTGCTGCTTGACTCTTTTACAGCCTCTTCATTTGTTTTAGAGCTTTTATGAGCGTGTTGTCTTAGCTCTCAGCTGACTGAGGGTTCCTCGCCGCTTTAATGAACAAACACAGATAAGAAGGCAGCAGCCCGCTTTACAGCTTTTGATCTTTTGTTTTTTAGAAAAAAAACATGCAACAAAATGAGAAAGAAGGAGAAGTGATCCAAACTTAAACCCTAAACGATGAGGTTTTTGTTAAGTTTCATCTTTACTTTAAAACAATGAACTGTTTGTGAATAACTCATGACAGCCAAGCAATTCTAAAACATAAGACATCTGGATGGAAAATGGATTGATGGTTTTTGAAGATGGAAAATCACCTTTTTGTTTTGATTTTTTTATTTGGAGACGGTCTCTGCGCACGCTCCCATGTCTCAGTTTTGGGTTAGAGTCATTTCGAGCGCCGAGTGACTTCTAATGAATTGTTTGATTGCTTTTTTAATTGATTGATGGTATATTTACGCATGCATGCTGTCATGGACGACAGATAAACCTTTCTTCTACTTCAAATGTCATACAAATGTTTTCTGAAATAAAATGTGACAAAAATGCTTTTTAATCAAAGAAATCGTTTTATGTTTTGCTGTTGGGACCCCTCTGATCTCCGGATGGTGCGCTGTGTCTGCCACGCATCATTAAAGTCCGCTCATGCGCGCAGCTGTGCGCGCCCGGAGAGCTGCAGGAGGTGTCGCATCCAGCGGGACTCCTCTGTTCCGGAGAGAATGACAGAGCTGCGGAGCCTCAACGCTACGTCCCCCTGGAACTGGTCTGCGGAGGAGAACCGGTTCCGTGACCTGGATGAGCTGGACGTGCCGCCAGAAGGCTCTGTGAACGTGCGGATCTTGGTCTGCGCCGTGTACGCGCTGGTATGCGTCACCGGGCTGGCTGGGAACCTGCTGGTGTTCGTCCTGATGACCACGCGCATGAGCAGGAGAAAGCCTTCGAGCGTGAACCTGCTGGTCTTCAACCTGGCGGTCACAGACTTCCAGTTCGTGCTGACTCTGCCGTTCTGGGCGGCGGAGACGGCGCTGGACTTCAGCTGGCCGTTCGGGGACGCCATGTGTAAGATCGTGCTGTCCGTGACCGTGGTCAACATGTACGCCAGCGTCTTCTTCCTCACAGCCATGGGCGTCACTCGGTACCTGGCGGTGACCTCCGCGCTCCAGAGGGGCCCCCGGCGGTGGGGCTGCGCGGTGCGCTGGGTCGTCGCCGCGCTCTGGGTGTGCGCCCTGCTGGCGGCTCTGCCCACCGTCATCTTCTCCGCCGTGAGGACCGTCTCCGGGGAGCGGCTGTGCCTCCTCAGCTTCCCGGCGGGTCCGTCGTGGTTGGCGCTGCACCACCTTCAGAAGGTCCTGGTGGCTTTTCTGATCCCCATGCTGGTCCTGACGGTGTGCTACCTGCTGCTGCTGCGCTCTCTGCGCCTCCGCAGCAGGCAGCGCCGGCGCAGCTCCACGGTCACGCGCTCAGTCACCATCGTGGTCCTCTCGTTCTTCGTCTGCTGGATGCCGAACCAGGCCATAACTTTCTGGGGGGTTCTGGAGAAACTCCACTGGGTCCGGCTGGATAAGAACTATTACTTCGTGCACACGTACGTACACCCGCTGAGCGTGTGCCTCGCGTACACCAACAGCTGCCTGAACCCGCTGCTGTACTGCCTGCTGCGTCCGGACTTCCGGGAGAAGATGCGGGAACTGTTCTGGAGGCGTCTGAGCCCAGCGCCCGGGACGGGTGGAGCGGAGGTGGGGGGGCGGGCTGCAGTCCCGCTGGACAACGAGAACTCGCAGCTCTCAGGTTCAACCGCGCGCAGCCACGCGGACGCGCCCCAGAGGCTGAGTCGGCTTTGAGCGCACAGACGCATGGACGCGCCCTAGAACGTGAGCTGCCCCAGAGCGCACTGACACGTGGACGCGCACCAAAAGCTGGGACGACTCTGAGCGCACAGACACATGGACGCGCACCAAGAGTTGGGATGACTCTGAGCTCACACACACATGGAAGCGCACCAACACCTGAACCGGCTCTGAGCGCACAGACACATGGACGCGCCCTAGAGACTGTGCTGCTTTTGAGCGCACAAACACATGGACGCGCCCCAAAAGCAGAGCTGGCCCTGTGCGCTGGGGCGCCGGAAGAGGGGTGGGGGGGCGGGGTCTGATTCTAGGGACCCAGACTGAGGGGGGCCCCACAAAGGCCCCTAATGCCAATTTGCCTCTGTGCACAGAGCCTGAGCTCTTCGAAGAGCTCAGGCGTGAATATATTTGTTGACTCTCCAGTGAAAGCCTTTTAGAAAACATTTAAAGAAGGAATTTGTTTTTTTCCTAGCATGGCTTCATAGTTGCAGGAATCAAGNAAGGACGAGCTCGGGCGTGAATATATTTGTTGACTCTCCAGTGAGAGCCTTTTAGAAAACATTTCAAGAAGGCATTTGTTTTTTTGTTTTTTTTTCCCTAGCATGGCTTCATAGTTGCAGGAATCAAGATGATGCATTACGCTGGATGGAGATTACTCTGTGTTCACAGTAGGATATCAGTTCTGAAGTGTTGGAAAATAACTTGAGGAAGGTTCAACCCGGCAATGGGTCACAGGTCACATGCGTAAGCCATGGGGACGGCAGAGGGGGAGCGGAGGACGCTGACCGAGCTGGAGAGCACAATGCGGAACACTGGTCACCCTCCACATGGAGTGTTTGCCGGCCAAAGGAGCAACTTCAGCAACCGCCTGCGCTCCCTGCTATGCTCCACTGAAAGGCCCAGGGAGGCCTTCGCACCGATAAGACTTTTCAATGCAGCTGGGGGGGGGCGTCTGAACGACTGACTATTTTTATTTATTCGTACAGTAATTTTAACACTTTTAATTGCTTCTAACAGCTCCATAAATTGTAATGCGTGTTTGGAGCGATGGGTGAATCTATCTATCTATCTATCTATCTATCTATCTATCTATCTATCTATCATGCTTATTGTAACTCCGCTACAACTTTCCAGTATGCGAGCGGACTGATCCAAAGCAACGGTAAGGCTGAGTCAGCAGTGAAAACAGCAAAGAAACTCTTGTGGAAGGCCAAAACAGCAGGACAAGATCCCTATCTAGCAATGCTGGATCATCGGAACACACCATCTCAAGGCCTGAACTCCAGTCCGGCTCAAAGACCACTCAGTCTTCTCCAGCCAAATGTCATGCAAGTTCAACAGGATTTGAAAACCAATCAGCAACGCCAGTGCACATATTACAACAGAATGGCCAGAGATCTACACACTTTGAAAACCGGAGACTGTGTCAGAGTGCAACCATTTGAACCTCACACTGTCTGGAGAACTGGCAGAGTGGGGAAACAAGTTGATGAACGCTCATATGAAGTGTAGATGGACGATGGAGGTGTTTTGAGGAGAAACCGGAAACACCTAAGAAGTACACATGGACTGGGACACAGTGAGACTGCTCACTCAGAGACTGTTCGGTCCACAGACTATGAGTTGGACCCACAGACTTGTACAGACAAGCTGTCACTCACAGACAATGGCAACAAGCAGATCACCACCAGATCNTCAGGGATATTTTTCTGGTGATGACGGTCTGAATGTGCTTGGTCTTCTGGTATTGATTGATGTGGATGATGTTTTCCTGATCATATTTACCTTTTGATACTGATTAATATAAATTACTTGTCTGTGGATGTTTGAAATTTGATTTCATCACTGATCTTAACGATCCTTAATAACCGGAATTTATGATTGTAGGTATAAATATTTGATATGAAGTCCTGAACGGATGTTGATAATTCATGTAGAGTAAATGGTATGGTGGAGCCGCGGTGGGATTATGTTTGTTTATAATTTTTGATCACATTTTATTTATTGTATATTTTTTTTAAAGAATAAAATGGAAATCCCACCATTGTATCAAAAAATAACTTAGAAAATCAGTTCAAGTCCTACTCCAAGTGACAAGAGTTTCTAGATTTAATTCAAGTATTACTGAATTTTACCGACAAAAGTAACTAAATTACTGTAATTTGTTACTTTCATGGGGAGTGGGGGTCCCAATAGACATGGGGCCTAGGGGGTCTGTAACAATAGGAACTATTGTTGTCTACATGTGTGTTCTGCCCGGAAGGGGCCAGAGGTAGGAACGAATGAGAGCATGCACCTGCGCAGCATTGTATGATGAGACCCGCCTGAGTTAATAAAAGTACATCCCTGTTGGATTAAACTAAGTATCCTGTGTTGAGTTTCACGAGTGAAGACCAGGATATAACAGGGTCTGGCGGGTTTTGGTCTCTACTGAGACCTGAGACAAGCGGGCCTCACTTGGGGGCCCTGGCTCAGGCTTGGGGTGAGGCGGGGGGATGCTCGGCGTTGCTGGGGGGTGGGCTCTTCTCTTAACCCCCCCCTTTAACTCACTAAAAACCACACACATCTCCCCCGTCCTCTTTTCCATTCGGTCCAACAAAAAAATAAATAAATAAAAGATACAAACATAATCAATATACATAAAGTTTAGCAAAAACACAAAAGGGGTTTATACAAATATACACTTTGCGTGTCAGATCAATAACTTCCCGTCGTGACAGTAAAGTCTGCCCAACACTAGAGGCTCTCAGCTCGTATCTGATCGCTCAGCGGTTGGACAGACAAGTTTAAGAAGAGAAAAACAAACAAATACAATCTTTTTAAACTGCATTTTGGATTCTTTCAATGTTTTGACTCTCTGACACAGTAGAAAAATCCAGAATGATGATGAGTTTTGATCTCATGTTTGTTGCAGGAAATTATTGAGATGGAGGAAACAGACGAGAGCTGTGAGCCTCTGATCAGCCAAACCGTAAGTCTTTTTCAGCCAATCAGAGCTTTCCACTTCAACCTTCTAACATCTCAGCTGGAGTAAATTCTCAGTCTGAATACACCAGGAACCGCTGACCAATCGGACTGAGTTTTTGTTCACTCCGAGATTCCTCAGTCTGAGTACAATCCCTCCTCAGAACTGAAGAACAACCTAAAGGGCCACCATAGCCAGCTGTCACGTCAGGAATGAAGTGAACTGTGGACAAATTTAAAGCATCGATTGTTGTTCACAAAGATGAAATAATCTGTCTAACTGTTTACTTCTTAGAACGTTTATTTTAACAGATAAGAGCCTCCTTACGTGCTTCTCTGTGTCTCCTTACCGGCACTACTGAGACTTCCTCCTAAAATAAGGAATTTGATTTTGCTGCGATTTTTCCAGACGCTTTCAGTGTGTATCCATTATTCATTCCTACTTGGTGATGGTGAGCTACAGATGCAGCCACAGCTGCTCTGGGCCGCCTGACAGAGGCGTGGCTGCTAGTACACCCCTACGGCCCTTTGACCATCACCCATTCATGCGCGTTCACACACCAGTGGAACCACCGGACATGAACTGAAGATAAAATGTCAGACTCCTTCAGGAAGCAAGAGAACAAATTCTTATTTCCCTCACTGCATGTTAGTAACTGCAACAACAATATGGGATGAAAACTGTCAACTCAAAACTATTGTAAATCTGTGCAAATAGAAACTGCAATCGAGAGCAAACACTGGAACATTTATAAACGTCTATTCCTACTACTATTAATGAATCTCAATAAAACTGGATCTTTGAGAGTTTGGACTCTTTGTGACACAGAAGGAAAATCAACTGATAACATGTTTGATGAGATGTTGTTTGGTGTTTGTTGCAGGATGACGATGAGCTGGAGAATAAATGGGACAGAGTTGAGTGTGTACTTGAAGAAATGGTAAGAGTCTCCTTGATCCAATCAGAACTGTCTCACTTTATAAAGAAAAAAATGAAAATTCTTTGAACTGAAAAAAGTGAAGGTTTTCTCCCATCAAACATGTAAATACCACGAAATGAGAATTCAGTCTGAAGACAGACAGCAGGCTCTGTTTCCAATGGTTCACCTGACTCAAGTCTTGTGAGTCGCTGCGGTAAATGGTGAATAGCGTATACTTGTAGAGGCCTTTTCTACCTTCCTCGAACGTACAGGGAGTGCAGAATTATTAGGCAAGTCGTATTTTTAAGGATTCATTTTATAATTGAACAACAACCATGTTCTCAATGAACCCAAAAAACTCAATAATATCAAAGCTGAATATTTTTGGAAGTAGTTTTTAGTTTGTTTTTAGTTTTAGCTCTTTTAGGAGGATATCTGTGTTTGCAGGTGACTATTACTGTGCATAATTATTAGGCAACTGGACAAAAAACAAATATATACCCATTTCAATTATTCATTTTCACCAGTGAGACCAATATAACATCTCAACATTCACAAATATACATTTCTGACATTCAAAAACAAAACAAAAACAAATCAGTGACCAATATAGCCACCTTTCTTTGCAAGGACACTCAAAAGCCTGCCATCCATGGATTCTGTCGGTATTTTGATCTGTTCACCATCAACATTGTGTGCAGCAGCAACCACAGCCTCCCAGACACTGTTCAGAGAGGTGTACTGTTCTCCCTCCTTGCAAATCTCACATTTGATGATGGACCACAAGTTCTCTATGGGGCTCAGATCGGGTGAACAAGGAGGCCATATCATTGTTTTTTCTTCTTTTAGACCCTTTCTTGCCAGCCACGCTGTGGAGTACTTGGACGTGTGATGGAGCATTGTCCTGCATGAAAATCATGTTTTTCTTGAAGGATGCAGACTTCTTCCTGTACCACTGCTTGAAGAAGGTGTCTTCCAGAAACTGGCAGTAGGACTGGGAGTTGAGCTTCACTCCATCCTCAACCCAAAAAGGCCCCACAAGCTCATCTTTGATGATACCAGCCCAAACCAGTACTCTACCTTCACCTTGCTGGCGTCTGAGTCGGAGTGGAGCTCTCTGCCCTTTACCGATCCAGCCACGGGCCCATCCATCTGGCCCATCAAGACTCACTCTCATTTCATCAATCCATAAAACCTTAGAAAACTTGTCTTGAGATATTTCTTGGCCCAGTCTTGATGTTTCATCTTGTGTGTCTTGTTCAGTGGTGGTCGTTTTTCAGCCTTTCTTACCTTGGCCATGTCTCTGAGTATTGCACACCTTGTGCTTTTGGGCACTCCAGTGATGTTGCAGCTCTGAAATATGGCAAAACTGGTGGCAAGTGGCATCTTGGCAGCTGCACCATTGACTTTTCTCAGTTCATGGGCAGTTATTTTGCGCTTTGTTTTTTCCACACACTTCTTGAGACCCTGTTGACTATTTTGAATGAAACGCTTGATTGTTCGATGATCCCCCTTCAGAAACTTAGCAATTTCAAGAGTACTGCATCCCTCTGCAAGATATCTCACTATTTTTGACTTTTTGGAGACTGTCAAGTCCTTCTTTTGACCCATTTTGCTAAAGGAAAGGAAGTTGCCTAATAATTATGCACACCTGATATAGGGTGTTGATGCCATTCGACCACATCCCTTCTCATTACAGAGATGCACATCACTTAATATGCTTAATTGGTAGTAGGCTTTCGAGCCTATACAGCTTGGAGTAAGACAACATGCATAAAAAGGACGACGTGGTCAAAATACTCATTTGCCTAATAATTCTGCACTCCCTGTATTTATGCTTCAGTTCTAATCATCGGGTCTCTCGGTGGAGGAATGGGCTGTTTTTCCTCTGTTTTTAGATCATCTGCTCAAAGCTGCAGCTTCATCACTGTCCCATTCCTGTCTGAAGGTTTCTGCCACGAACAATCTGAGTTTTTTAGTTTGAAGTGTCCAGCACAAGAAAACCAGGACCTGTTTTCTGAAGTTCTAGCCTGTATTTCCCTTGTGTGTTCTTAAAACGACGACACAGAGCTCTGATCGCCTCAGACGGTTCAAGGAATTCCTTTCATTTCTGAGAATATGTGCATTAAAGGATATTGATCTGCTTATATTTATAGATTTTACTCTCAACAAGAAAACAAATATGTTTTAAAATATATGTTAAAAACCAAAACAATCCTCCTTGGCTCCAGCAGTGCTGTCAGGGCATCCTTTGTTACCATGACAACGCATGCGCTATGGATCATATAGGTAGTCATATTCTGTTTTTGGTGAAAAAAAAATGTTAAACTTCAAAAAGGAAATTTCTAATATTTTATCAAATCACCATAGACCCCAGTAATTAGACCTGAAGCATGAAGAACGCTCGTAAGAAAAGGAAAAGTAACCGAGTGAGGATTGGAAGGAGGGAACCCTGGTTTAGAAACGACCTGTGAGCCCTGAGTTCCACCGTGAGTTCTAGACTGTTCAGTTTATTTCTGAAGCTGCAGTTTGCAACAGAAAACCAACTCTGTGGTTGGGTGGTGAAGTGTCCGTTCTCATGTGGGAAAGTCACGAGCTCAAAGTCTAACATCTGTCAGAAGACACATAACAGGTTAGAAGTTATTAGCTGCAACATCAGACTGAACCTTATCTGGTCACTAACACAAAAGATGCATATCAAACAAACCTTTGTCCACCTGCAGTTTGTCCGTCATACGTGTACTTACTGATGTGGGGGGCGGGGCTCCAACAGGCTGGGAGGAACGACTTTGTTCTCGTGGGTGAAAAGGACAAAAAGGATCAACAGGAAACTTTCATCAAGAAACTGGAAGAAAAAGAGACTAAAGTCGAGGTGAGTTTCTCTGAAATACTGAGATGATGATGTTGAATCAAAGAGAACTCAAGCGTGCACGTGTGTGTGTTGGTGTACGTGTATGTGCAGAGAGTCCATCTTAAGGACCACATGCTTTATGGTCTGCAAGCTCCAGACGAGTACCGAACCAGGTACAGCATACACATGCACACACGCGCGCACACATGCGCATGTGTGCAGACACATGCACACATGCGCAGACACACGCACACACATGAATACACAGACTTATTACTATTATCATTATTTTTTAATCTGGCCACGCGACGGAGACCCTCCTAAAATGTGACTTTTTATTCCCCCTTCTACAGTCTGTGCCTCTATCTAAACATTTTGATCATTTTGCACATTTTAATCAACATTTTGGGTTGTGGTTGCAGTGTTTTGTGTTGTTTCACATTCAAAGTCGGATAGTAAATACATGTTTTTTTGTTTTTTAATTTATTATTTTGTCCATTTTATCTGGCAGGAAAATAAAATCTTTGACACATTTTACACCTATAAAAACATGTTTTTACATTTCTTATTCATTTTGTGCATAAGTTTATATAGTTATTGATGAGATAAAAATAAAACAACAGAACGACCTAAAGAGCCAAAAGATCTGTAAGATCTCTGAGAGGATCTCTTGCAGATCTCCTCACAGCAGAGGATTCTCTGATTATAGGTTTTATTTTTAGAAAGTTTTATTGTTATTTTCTCTGAGAAGAATACAGAAAGATTGTTCAAATGTGATTGTGTGTGACTTTCCTCTGCTTTACAGCATTCACACTATAGTGATTCTCCTGCACCGTTCAGTTCATTTTGAGTAAAAACTCAGACTTTCAGTGACTTCAGGAATCTAGGTATCAAAACATTCAGCTCGCTCATTACTGCTTGTGCTTTTGGAATTCATAAACTTTTAGCTTTAGAAACATTGAGAGAAATATGGAATCATTTGCCACCAGCTATAACAGAGATCACGCTTTTGGAGTGTTTTTAAAAAGAATTGTTCCTCCATTACAGCCTTCTAGCATCAGCCTAGCTTTTTTATTCTATTTTATGTTGGTTTTATCTCTGTTTTAAAATTGTTTTACTTGGTTTTATGTCTTCTAATCTGTTTTACTATTGTACAGTGCTCTGTTTTTGTTCTCCTTGTGTTCAGCATCTTGGGTCTCCTCGACTGGTGCTGGAAGGTGCTTTATAAATCAGTAAATGAACTGAAATGAAATGAGAAATGTGCTCTATAAAAAATAATGAGAAATTGCTCAAATCTTTCAACAACTTTGTGCAGTTGAAACTTCTGCATTTTAACGAGAAGCTGTCAACCAGTAGGTTTTTAGGGGAATTGGCATTCACCTTTTAGTTTAGTAAGCTGTTGCTGATTTAGACATGTTTCCATTGTTTTGTAAATTTGGAATGTAGCTATATTTTAGCTATCTTTCAGCTTCAGTATTTTCAGCTCTGGCGTCTTCAGTGGCCACATTCAGCTTCCAGTATTCCTGCTTTCAATAGAGCAGGTCATGCTGTGGGTGGGGTTTCCGTCTGTGGGTGGGGTTTCCGTCTGTGGGTGGGGTTTCAGTCTCAGTCTGTGGGTGGGGTTTCAGTCTGTGGGTGGGGTTTCAGTCTGTGGGTGGGGTTTCAGTCGATGGGTGTGGTTTCAGTCTGTGGGTGGGGTTTCAGTCTGGGGGTGGGGTTTCAGTCTGTGGGTGGAGTTTCAGTCTGTGGGTGGAGTTTCACAGTGAGAAGTTCAAATCCCAGCTGGGACCTTTCTTTGTGGAGTTTCCCACATGGTCCGAGAACATGTTTCGTACACTGTAGGTGAATTGGTGAATGTAAATGATCCTTGGGTTTGAATGTGAGGATGTTGCCCTCTGGTGGTCTGGAAACCTGATCTGGATGAACAGTAACAACTCCGACAGCCCTGTGACTCTGAAGGGGGTTCTGTGGATTGAAAAACATGATGGATAGTGATGAGTTTGAAATCTGTAATCTTGAATTGACATGTTTTATGTTTACTGTCCTCCTTTTCCTGTTCAACAAAAGTTTTATCTATTAGATTTTTCATTTTTTTCAGAATAGACCACGAGGTGTTTTTATAAAGCAGACCTGTTGAGGTATTAACAGGTTTCAAGTCACTTTTCCATCAGATAGTTTGCTCCACATTCCAGCTGGTTTCCTCTGATGATCCTCTTGTTTGGTCAGATGTAAAAGTTCAGCTGAACTCTGGTTTGGACCAAACAAGAGAACTCTGGTTGTTTTCCAGAACCTGTTAAGCTGTGATGAACAACAACAGGAGAAAGTCTCTCAATGTTTTAATGTCTGAACTATTTTAAACTTCCCTTTTTCCCTCAGGGAAACATTTAAATCTATGCTTCTTGAAACAACGGTAAACACAAAGAATGAAGAAGGAAGCGCAGAAGGTGAGTTTATTTCTAAAGTCAGAATAAAACTCATCACCATGAGAAAATGTGCAGCATCTTCTCACTGTGATGTGTTGGGATTTCTGGCAGAAACACTAGAAGGTCTGGAGGATCTGATGACAAGAGGCGTGTTTGAAATCAAGTTCGGCTTATATGGGGTGAGTCTGATCCATCTTGATCCCATTCTGATCCTATCCTGATTCGACCCTGATTCCATCCTTATCCTACCCTGATCTCACCCTGATCCCACTCTGATGCATTAATGGTCAAACTCCTGTGTGCACACACACACAACGTTCACACAACTGTTCACAAGACTTAAGACCCCCACCATGGGAGTGGAGCTGGAGGTTACACGAGGCAGCCAGGTTCCCCAATGTAGGGAACCCCCCCCCGAGGACACGGTCCCCCCAACTCAGATGTTATGAACTCCTCCACTGTGCAAACAATGAGCCGCCAGACCAGGAACACCCCCGCTGCCTCTTCACTGGCTACCAGCCCGTCCAGCATAAGTCACGGCAGGAGACCGGATCCGACAGGACCATCATCCTCTTGGTGCATGCATGTTGATATGCTATGAGGGTACAATTAAAACTGACACCCCCATCCTCAAACATCTGTGTCGCCCAAACACGACCCAGGAGGGTTTCTGTACTTAAGCTAATGTTCATTTTGGCTGATTTAGTGGTAAAATGAAACAAGACTGAAACTATGTCGCTGAACCCCCACACTCGACTCGTCCACATAGGTAAGAATCCTGGTTGGATTCGTGAATCGTTGAGCTTGATTTGTGAATGGAATCGGATCGTCATCTTTGCTGTTTTTGTGTGGTGATGTCAGACTGAACCTTTTCTCATCACTGACCTGAAAGATGCATAACGAGCTGCAGTTTGTCCTTCATACATTTATTTACTGTTGTGGGGGGGCGGGGCTCCAACAGGCTAAAACAGGGGTCTGCAACCTGCAGCTCCAGAGCCACATGTGGCTCTTTTATCTCTCCATTGTGGCTCTCTGGCTGAAGAAAAATAAAATGGTAATTTTCAAAAATTTGGAGATGAGCTATTAGTTTAGCAACATGCTAACATTTTTGGCTAATTTGTTATTTACGGTGTTTTTAGGCTAATTTAGAATTTAGCTAGTAATTAAGCAACAAGCTAGCGTTTGGCCTCAACTAAAGGTAAAAACATGTTTTTAAAATCCCATTTTGAGAAATGCTTGTTTCTTTTTAGATTTTTGCTTTTGCTCATTCCAAAAAGTAAGACATAGTTCATATTTATAAATAATACATAAATACGGTCATGAATGCAAATCCAAATTTCTTAAAGGCTAAAGTAAAACTATGCGACTCCTTCTAGGTTTTGACCAGTAGAAAACGAGCCCAAATGGCTCTTTTATTGTTAAAGGTTGCCGACCCCTGGCCTAAAGCCGACACAGAGGATCAACAGGACAACATCTCGGTGACGTATTCAGAAGACTATCAGGTGACATCCCTGGTGAAACGATAAGACAAAAACAACTCATACACGCATGCGTGTGCACATTTTTGTACAGAAAAAGAAAACTATGAGCAAAATTTGAACCGCCTGGTTTTGCAGGGTTTTGGGAATGACCAGGATGTAAAGGACGACAATGAACATGTGCCGAGGATGCCGACTGACTTAAGGTACTACACTCACACAGGTGGACAAACATGGATGTCAACATGCACACAGCCATGGAACCATTTCTACCTTTAACAGATTAAAAAGATCATATATTGTAGAAAAAACACCCTGATGATTGTATGGGATGACCTGCAGTAAGGAGCTGCACGGTGGTGCAGTGGTCGCCTCGCAGTGAGAAGACGCTGGTTAGAATCCCAGCTGAGACCCTTTTATCTTCCCTTATTGGTCAGATATGAACCCTGAGATCCTCTGGCACTGGTCTACTCGTCATTCCTACAGTGAAAACCAAAACTGGCCAGAGGACCTGCGAGTCGCAGAGATGCTTTTAAGAAAAGGCCCAAGACCCTATCTTTTTAACCTGGCTTTAAACTCATTTTGCTGCTTTGATTTATTTTGTATTTATTCTATTTGTTTATCTAATTGATCATGTTTTATGAGTTTACACTAATTTATTCATAATTGATTTTAATATTCCCTATTTCAATGTTTTATTGTAAAAACTTTGCTTTGATCTGTATTTGTTGTTTTATTTGTTTATTGCTTTTACTTTTTATTCTCATTTTTAAGCGTTATATCCGCTGCTACCTCTTTTGGGTCCTCTCTCTCTCTGGGTCGGCTGCCGTTCAGATCTGCTGTTTCCTTGTCTGGTCATGCAGATTTTTGAGGCAGATTTTGATCCAAAATGTGGAGAATTTAGACCAGTCTTCCCTCAGCTCGGTCAGAAAGTGGCTCCAATATGACATCCGTCTTCCTCACCAGATCGAGGGTTGCAACAGTGGGCAAGACTGGCTGAGTATTTTAGATCTGTTTGGGAAAGCTTCACGCCTCGAGTCGATCTTTCCACAGCGCTCCGACAGATCGCCTCTCTCCGTCTATAAATCAGAAATCTTCCCACCCCGGAGGAGGGCTGCTGACAACGTCATGATCTGCAGCTCCAGTAACTCACCTCTCTGACTGGATATTCACATTTAGGGCGACAGTGGCTCAGGCGGTAGAGCGGGTCGGCCAACAATCGAAGGATAGGCGGTTCGATTCCGGCTCCCGCCAGCCAAGTGTCGTTGTGTCCTTGGGCAAGGCACTTAACCTTGCTTGCCTCCAGTGTGGCTCCACTGGTGTGTGAATGCGTATGAATGTTCCGGTGATGGTCAGAGGGGCCGTAGGCGCGTACTGGCAGCCACGCCTCTGTCAGCCTGCCCCAGGGCAGCTGTGGCTACAGCAGTAGCTTACCGTCACCAAGTATGAATGAGGTGTGAATGAATAATGGATACACAATGTAAGCGCTTTGAGCGCAGATAAATCTAATCCATTATTATTATTGTAGTTGTGGGTGGAGTCAGCCTCCAACTTCCTGGTTTGGTTACCCTTTAAAAAGCAGACCTGTTGAGGTTTCAAGTCACTTTTCCATCAGATAGTTTGGTCCACATTCCAGCTGGTTTCCTCTGATGATCCTCTTGTTTGGTCAGATGTAAAAGATCAGCTGAACTCTGGTTTGGACCAAACAAGAGAACTCTGTTTTCCAGAATCTGTTCAAGTGTGATGAACAACAACAGGAGAAAGTTTCTGTAGTTTTACACTTTGATTTTTCCTTTAGGTTCAAGAGTGTTAATCTTATGCTTGCTAGAACAAACTCAGACCCCAGAGGTGAGTAGGAGCTGCTTTTTTAAGTTTTCATTAACACATCATCAGCATAGAAAGTGTACACCAGTGGCAGCATACATTGTTATTTCTGACAGAAACAAGACAAGCGGCAGTGACTGTTCATATGATCAGACCTTTACCACGCCACGATCCTTTTGCATCCTCCATGGCGTATGAGGTGAGTCTGATCACATCCTGATCCCACCCTGATCACATTCTGATCACATCCTGATCCCACCCTGATCACATCCTTATCCCACCCTGATCACATCCTGATCCCACCCTGATCACATCCTTATCCCACAATGATCACATCCTGATCTCATCTTGATCACATCCTGATCACATCTTGATCCCATCCTGATCCCACCCTGATCACATCCCGATCCCACCCTGATTCCACCCTGATCACATCTTGATTCCATCCTGATCTTACCCTGATCACATCCT
>NC_050517.1:1339873-1340388 GCF_002922805.2 Oryzias melastigma
TGTCACCACTCAGTCACACTCTTCCACTCCCAACGTCATCCACACAACACAGAGAGAGAGAGACAGAGAGAGACAGAGAGAGAGAGAGAGAGAGAGAGAGAGAGAGAGAGAGAGAGAGCACCTGGCTCACATCAACACACAGAACCTTACAAACACACACAATCACACACTAACAAATTGCATCAGACACACTTTTTAAACTCCTTTTGAATGTTTTAGTTCAAATAACGTTTTCGTACAGAAACTGCTTTATTGTTTCAACTGAAAATGGAAACGAACGTCTGAAAACAAACTTCAGTGAAAGAGTTTAAAGTTTGACTCTAAACGGATTTTAACCGGAATGAAAAAATCTAGAGATTATAAAATATTCTCTTAATGTCGGATAATCCATCCATCATCCATCCAACATCCATCCAACATCAATCATCCATCCAACATCCATCCAACATCAATCATCCATCCAACATCCATCCAACATCCATCTATCCATCTATCCATCCATCCATCCATCATCC
>NC_050517.1:1340702-1341808 GCF_002922805.2 Oryzias melastigma
CATCCATCCATCATCCATCCAACATCCATCATCCATCCATCCATCATCCATCCATCCATCATCCATCCAACATCCATCATCCATCTATCCATCCATCCATCCATCCATCCATCCATCCATCCATCCATCCATCCATCCATCATCCATCTAACATCCATCATCGATCGATCATCCATCCATCATCCATCCATCCATCCATCATCCATCCATCCATCATCCATCTAACATCCATCATCGATCGATCATCCATCCATCATCCATCCTTCCATCATCCATCCATCATCCAGTAGAAGTTCTTGTATCAGGGATGTTTTAACCTTTGACCTTGACCTGGTGCTCCGAGCATTGTGGACATGGCAGCAGGATGAACTCCTCCGCTTGGTGCATGGAGAAGTCTGAACTTGCCACCACCACCCGATCTCCGGACTCCCAGCCTAGCGGCTCGTCGGCCAGCTCCAGGATGGAGTCTCCCGACAGCATGTCCACGGACACAGAGGCCTGTGGCCGAACTGCAAAAGGAGACGAGAAGGTGGAGGCTCAGTCCTGAAGCTCCGCCTTCATTCCCAGTGTCCATGTCGGAGCAGAACGGACCTTCTTTCCCACAGAGGAAGCGGACTCTGTAGTTGTGACAGAAGCCGTGGGGTTGGTCCCGGTTCAGACACACAAAGCCGTAGTTCTTGTCATTCTTGTGGATCACATCTCCCGTCTGGTTGGACGGTACGCCGTCCATGGTTTGAGCCTAGACAGAAACACGCCATGGAGGAGATCTGCCGCGTTTGAGATGAGCACGGAGGTCAGACTCACCTGGATGTCCAGTGGACTGCTGCACAGCCGGTCGGGGTGGTCTCTGTGGAGGTCCCAGAGCTTTTCCCAGTCTCCTGATCCCCTCTCATCATCGCGACTGAACCAGTCGGACCACTCCACCTCTGCGGGGCGCACAGTCACAAGTCCAGTTCTGGATCTGACCAATCACAGCTTAGTCTGCATCCATCCATCCATCCATCCATCTCTTTGTCCTCTTCTTCCCTGTCGGGGTCGCGGGGGTGCTGGAGCCTATCCCGGCTACTGAAGGGCGAAGGCGGGGTTCACCCTGGACAGGTCTCCAG
>NC_050517.1:1342111-1343481 GCF_002922805.2 Oryzias melastigma
CCCCCCCCCCCCCCACAGCTCTGGTTTAAACATTGACTTGTTGTCTTACTCAGACAAACCGGAACAAAACGTTCAGACGTACAGACCTGGACGTCCAGCTGAGCTCCTCTCACGGTCCAGTCATGTAGGTGTGTGCAGGTGAAGGTGGAGCTCATTGGCTGAGACAAACATGTTCACAAAGTGGAAGGCGTTACCTCGCAGCCATTGGCTGCTGGCTGTGATCCGGAACCGCTCTCCGGATCTGGACTGGAACACGGCGACGCTCTGAGCCCGGGGCAAGGCTCTCACTCCTGTTCAGAAATCCAGGTGTGAGGCTCATGACAGGTAACCTTAGAGAACCTGGAGGCCTCCAGAGATCTTAGAGGTCCGACTTCTACCTCCATACTGGCTGTGGTCCTCCACTGCAGAGGAAGGGTCGCCTTTCTTCACTATGAAGGTCCAGGAGTCCCTGCAGGAGAGAAGACGCTTTCAGATGGACTCTGGACACTCGGACTCGGGACACTCGGACTCGGGACACTCGGCAGACAGAGAGGAAGGTTGAGGGGAGCCAGAGCTGCAGGTCAGTCATGGAGCTGATGATGGGAGGAGGGATTCTGGTCCTGAGGACACCAGAATCATGTCTCTTGTGGATCAGATACACTTCCATCCAGAGCTTTGGACACACCCTCTCATGAACCCAGATCCCTGGAGGCTTCACTGCAGAATGCTCTGAAGAAGAGGACAGAGCAGGGACCTCTAGAGTTTGTCCAGAGAAGCTCAGATGGACTTCAGCTAAACAGAGATCCAGGATAATCCAGGAGGACGGCTGTGAGACCCCAGAGTCCAGATTTGGTGATGTGGAAAGATCACCAAATCCTGGAGAGAGTTCAGTACCACCTTAAAAAGAAACACTTGTGTCTGAGTGTGCGTGTTTTCACGTGTGTGTTATCTGGTATGAACACACCTGAATCCCACACTTTGGACGTGTTGACTCCCCAGCTTGGACAGCCCCCCCCTGCCCGATTCTTCTAAGTTCTTGGACGCTTCGTCGTTCACCAGCATGACCAGAATAAGCCCCGCCTCCACGCGACCCACAAACTCAGCGAGGCGACGGCTCTCGTTCTCGCTGCGGTGTGTGTCGAACCTTTTGGGGGGGGGTAACAGAACATCAGGCGTTTCCCGCCCGGGCATCGAGCATGCTCAGTGAGGCCCACCTCTCTGCCTGCAGCACCCCCCCGCTGTCCGGGTGGATCACGTGCACCAGGACGCCGCGGCTCCCCCAGCTCCGCCGCAGCAGGAAGCTCCGGTGGTGGCCCCCTCCCGGGTGAAGAGTGGCGTTTAGGAAGGTCCAGGAAAGCTTGTGCCGCCCGTGGATCTCCAGTGTCCCCCCC
>NC_050517.1:1346718-1349439 GCF_002922805.2 Oryzias melastigma
CACGCCAAAACATTTGGAAATGGTAAATATAAGGAGAAATACAGTTAACACCGAAAAAGACCCACAACCCCATTACTAACCCTTTAAGGTCACAGTCCCTGAGGGGGGGTTAAGGTCACAGTCCCTGAGGGGGGGCTCAGTGCCACATGTAGTTTAGCTCCCCGACAAACGCAGACGCCACCCTACAGACATGTGGTAGTTGCTATGGTAACCAGCCACCAGCATGCGGCGGTTCGAGTCTTTGATCTATGAGGAGGTGTGGCCTCCTGCTGGGGGGGCCAGCGTACCTTCCAACCAGCGAGATGGTGAAGTTTCCTCGGTAGGGACAGTCTGGACTCCCGACGTGAAGCTCGCCGTCGTTCCCGATCAGGATGCTCCGGGTCCGGAGCAGGATGGGCCGGTTGCTGTCGGCAACCACCAGCTTTCCTGCGGGACACGGAGGTGAGCTCCTCCTCCTCCTCATCCTCCCACGCTACTACAGTAGGATGAAGACCAGAACCCACCAAACCCGGTCCTGGTCCCGGTCTGGCACAGACGATGTCTGAATGTGGAGCCCAAACGGCCGTCCTCCACGTTCAGACACCGTCTGCGGATGTTTGAGCACGGAGGAACCTCGGGCTTCTTCCTGCAGGAACTCACCTCCGTTCAGGATCCGGATGGAGTGAACGGTAGCTGAAGCGGTGAGCAGAACTTTCTGACCGGACCCGATGGTCACATGATGTTCCTCGCTGTGTCCCGGCAGCCACGGCTGGAGTCCTGCTTCTCGGTCCGGACAAACTGAAAGAAGGCAGCAAACGATGAGACGCAGATGACGGTTCCTGCTGGAAACCCGATCAGACTATATGTCGAAAGAGAAGAACCCCCAACACCCGCAGACACTGACCGAAACAAAAATACAATTAGAATAAGAAATGGAGCGACCCCCCCCACGTTTATATAGTTATATTTTATATTTCTATAGCCCAATGTCACAACACCACAAAGTTCAACTCATTCGGATAACTCCGGCATTTTTTTGAAAGTTTTTTTGAAAATGGTTGATGATCAGGATGGTCTCATTCACTTTACAGTGACTGACACTGTCGTCCAATCACATGCAAATCTCATCGCTTAACTTAAGTTTATTTCATGGATTAGAGAACGGGACGACGGAGGAGAAAAAATGTCTTCAGAGAGAGAGAGAGAGAGAGAGAGGGAGGAAGAGAGAAAGAGAGAGAGAGAGAGAGAGAGACAGAGAGAGAGAGACAGAGAGAGAGAGAGAGAGATGCGTCTTATATCTCATATCTTGCAGCACTGGAGGATTCAATTCTCCCCCTTTTTGTCATTGGTAGTCTTGTAGCCTGTTTGGTAGACAAACATTCCACTTCCTCCTCTGTACCTGAGTGTTCTCAGACAGCGCCAGTGAACAAGCAGGATGTGTCTGATGTTAAACATAAACACTGGAGACGACTGAAAGTATAAACTCCATTCAGAGGTTCAGCCCAGTAAAGTAGACGGTCCCAATCCAAACCAGCCAACGTTAGTATGAACGAGACAGATACGATGACTGATCGCTGTGAAGACAAAAACGGCTGTTATCTGACCTGGTGTGGTTTTTATTCAACAAACCCAAAAATACAAACAGACGTCAGATCAGCTGCATGTTGCCCCCCGATCTAGAGGAGCCTGTAAGGAACCTTTGAAGAACCAATCAAAACCATTAGAGGAACTAGAACATTATCTCCTATTTCTGTTCTATTTGTTTGTACAATGGCTTTGAGCGTCCTGAAAGATGCTTTTTAATCACACATATGATCATGATGATGATTCTTATTATTCTCCAAAAGGTCCAGAAAAAGCAGGAGAACAAACTTCTGGTTGAAGCAAAAGTCAAACATGTAAAGGAGAAAAGAACAGGTGAAGGGGACAGAACTCACCTGAGCAAATATTGGGGAGCAGCAGAACCACCAGGAGAACCACCGCGGACTTCATGTCTGCTGACCTACGAACCACAGAGGAACCTCCTGAATCAGAATGTCTTCCAGCAGAGGAGCCTAAACCTGAACAGAGGAGCAGACGTCTGAGAAGCTGAGAGGAAAGAAACTTTTCTGATCTTAAAGCGCAGCAGCTGCGAAATTCAGACGTTCTCTAGAGACGATTCGGTCTCAGGGCGGGAAGGAACTCCATGGTAGTCCCTGTGACAGTGAAGCTTTCTTAGACTGAAGAGAAGGTCCACTGCCAGATCAGAATCCAGACCAAGATCTAGACCAGAATCCAGATCAGAATCCAGAAGAGAATCCAGACCAGAATCCAGTCCAAGATCCAGCCCAAGATCCAGGCCCGAATCCAGACCAGAATCCAGACCAAGATCTAGACCAGGATCCAGCCCCAGATCCAGGCCAGAATCCAGACCAGGATCTAGATCAAGAACCAGTCCAACATCCAGGTCAGAATCTTGACAGAATCCAGACCAGAATCCATAGGAGAATCCAGACCAGGATCCAGACAAGGATCAAGACCAAGATCCAGATCAGAATCTAAACCAGAATCCAGACAAAGATCTAGACAAAGAACTAGACCAATATTCAGACCAAAACTATCAAAAACAGGAAACCTGCCTCCGAGCACCAGAAGAGGAAAAACAACGAGGATGATGGACCCTCCCAAACACCACCAAACCAACAAACTCCTGACGGTTCTCCCTCCCCCTCTTCACCCTCTTCACCCTCTTCACCCCACCTG
>NC_050517.1:1354487-1363037 GCF_002922805.2 Oryzias melastigma
AAAGTCCGGAATCTGAAGGTCAGGAATCTGAAGGTCAGGAGTCTGGAGGTCAGGAGTCTGAAGGTCAGGAGTCTGAAGGTCAGGAGTCTGAAGGTCAGGAGTCTGGAGGTCAGGAGTCTGGAGGTCAGGAGTCTGAAGGTCAGGAATCTGAAGGTCAGGAGTCTGAAGGTCAGGAGTCAGAAGGTCAGGAGTCTGAAGGTCAGGAGTCTGGAGGTCAGGAATCTGAAGGTCAGGAGTCTGGAGGTCAGGAAGGCATCTGAAGGTCAGGCATCTGAAGGTCAGGAGATTTTTGAAAATATTAGTTTCAGAAATAGTTGGTCTTCAATGATGAGGTGTTGATCTAATGTGGGAGGAGCTAAACAGAATGAAACGGAGGCTGATTGGTCACCCTGAATCATGTTAATCTTGTCCCCACTGAGTGTTTAGGGATTATTCCGGATCTTTCTGCTCCAGCTGGAGGAGAACGCCGTCACCAGTCTGCTCCTTCCTCAGCGTTCCAGAAGACGTTCTGGATCAGGAAGCAGGCAGATCCAAGTTGTCTGCAGAAACATCGGAGAACGCCGTGAAACTGTCTGGACCTCAAAAGAGCGGCGCTCCACAGGTCACATGACTGCAGAGACCAGACCAGGAAGTTGCCATGGAAACAGAACACACCTTTGTGATGAGGGGGTCTCAGCAGGTTCATGCAGGACCCCCCCCCCCCCAATAGAAGCAGCTCCACATCAGAATCCCCCCTCCCCTTCAGCGGGGTGTTAACGATTATGGGATGGAAATGATCTGCATTCCTGGATGTATTGGAAGAAGCCGCACATTCAGGGTGGGGAGAGAAATGCGAGTGATTACAGAGCAGCAGGCGCCCCCGCCCCACTCCCCGTCTGGGGAGGGGGGGCAGGCTCCCCAGAGGAAAGCGGTCAGAGTCTCTGGACCTTCATCTCCTGGTGGGAGGTCCAGGGACGGGTCGTCAACATCAGAACCCAAGCTGGAACTGGTTCTGGAAAAGTCCAGACTTCAGAACTGTCTGGATCGGAATGTTCTGGACGGACATGTATCCGGGTCTGTGTTCCAGGACTTCAGCTAAAGTGTAAACAGATTCTCCCGCTGTGTTTCACTAAAGCTTTTCTGTTTCTTAGATTTCTTTCTGACACTAAAACCAGGAGCCAAACAGGTGAGTCTGTCAAAGAAAAGGGGGCGGGGCCTCTTTCACTCAAATATGTTCTAGGGCATTCCTTCAGATTACTGCTTTGTTTTTTGCTTCTTTCAGGAACATGTCTGAGACAATCAAAGGTGACTAAGCTCTGCCCACATCTGTGACATCAGAGAGCCTTCAGGTCTGGACCAATCACAGGTGTTCCTGCAGCAGAGCGGCGCTCAGAGCAGCGGTTCCTGCCGAGCCCCCCTCCCCCGACAGATTCCAGCCTGACACTCCTGCAGCGGCGCGTCTCATGTTCATGAAAACAAAGCAATGATGTGCAGAAGCAGCATGAATCCCAGAATAGCCTGTAACCGAAGCCCTCGGGGGGGTTCAGGGGGCGGGGCTCTGCTGCCGCTCTGTCTAAACAGGAGCCAGATGGACCAGCAGAAACCTGCTGACACCTCCAACATCTGCACCTCTGGCCCACAGGAACATTCTGATCTCTGTCTGCAGGAAACAAAGCCGGGATGGCTCACAGACGGCGGTTCTGCAGAACTCTGCAGCTTCCGGGTCAACCTCAGACCTCCTCCAGAACCCCAGAACTCCTCCAGAACCTCAGAGCTCCTCCTGAACCTCAGAGCTCCTCCTGAACCCCAGAACTCCTCCAGAACCTCAGACCTCCTCCAGAACCCCAGACCTCCTCCAGAACCTCAGAGCTCCTCCTGAACCCCAGACCTCCTCCAGAACCCCGAAACTCCTCCAGAACCTCAGAGCTCCTCCTGAACCCCAGAACTCCTCCAGAAGCTCAGACCTCCTCCAGAACCTCAGAGCTCCTCCTGAACCCCATACCTCTTCTAGAACCTCAGACCTCCTCCAGAACCTTAGAACTCCTAGCCTCAGGACTGCTCCTGAACCTTAGAACTCCTCCTGAACCTCAGACCTCCTCCAGAACCTTAGAACTCCTCCAGAACCTTAGAACTCCTCCAGAACCTCAGAGCTCCTCCTGAACCTCAGACCTCCTCCAGAATCTTAGAACTCCTAGCCTCAGAACTGCTCCTGAACCTTAGAACTCCTCCTGAACCTCAGACCTCCTCCAGAACCTCAGAGCTCCTCCAGAACCCCAGAACTCCTCCAGAACCTCAGACCTCCTCCTGAACCTCAGACCTCCTCCAGAACCCCAGAACTCCTCCAGAACCTCAGAGCTCCTCCAGAACCCCAGACCTCCTCCTGAACCCCAGACCACCTCCTGAACCCCAGACCTCTTCCAGAACCTCAGACCTCCTCCAGAACCTCAGAGCTCCTCCTGAACCCCAGACCTCCTCTAGAACCTTAGAACTCCTCCAGAACCTCAGAGCTCCTCAAGAACCTCAGAGCTCCTCAAGAACCTCAGAGCTCCTCCTGAACCTCAGACCTCCTCCAGAACCTTAGAACTCCTCCAGAACCTCAGAGCTCCTCCTGAACCCCAGACCTCCTCTAGAACCTTAGAACTCCTCCAGAACCTCAGAGCTCCTCAAGAACCTCAGAGCTCCTCCTGAACCTCAGACCTCCTCCAGAACCTTAGAACTCTTCCAGAACCTTAGAACTCCTCCTGAACCACAGACCTCCTCCAGAATCTTAGAACTCCTAGCCTCAGAACTGCTCCTGAACCTCAGAGCTCCTCCTGAACCTCAGACCTCCTCCTGAACCACAGATCTAGATGGAGCATCAGTAGGAGAAAAGCGACCAGAATCCCCGGTCCACAGAAACATCAGCTTCAATTGTCTCCAAGCAGCTAAAGGAGAGCATGACCTCAGACCATGTTGTCAGAGTAACGGACGGTCCTTCAGTTTGTTTCACAAAATATAAAGAAGAAAGACAAACAAATAAATTAAACCCACTTCATGTTTAGTCATAAATCTAATGAAAAAGATTAAAAAACGCACACTGACAGGCGGCAGACGAACAGAGGATTGCAGGTTCGATTCCCGCTTGCCCACCCATGTGTCGAAGTGTCTTTGGGCAGACCCGAACGCCACTTCGTCTCTGGTGGGTGAGTGTTCAGCAGCGGAACCACCACCAGTGTGTGAATGTTTTAAGTTTGTGATAAGATTTTATGCATGTTTTATCAGTCCTTTATTGAGAGCATCTTAACCGTTGCAACACAAACATTCTCTCAGTAATATCGTCAAAGTGTGTTCCAACATCACAGGCATCCAACAAAAAATCTGAATTCATTTAAAACATTGTTTTAACACATAAACACGTCCTGTCTTCCAGCGTTCTAACGATGTCATCAGGTCGCCGTTATGTCGCTCCAGCTAGGAAACCCAACAGGAAGTCTAAATCTTTGGTCCCAAATGCCACAAAGCTCTTAAATCAAAGTGGACGGTACCTGTTCCAAGCCTATCTTTTATTGTTTGATTGTATTTTATCCATTCATTTGTTTCATTCATTGTGGCTTTTACTGTGTTGTTTGTTGTCTATGTCATATGCTGGAGAGCTGCTTTGAACTGAAGCGCTTTGGGCCTTCAGGAAGGTAGAAACGTGCTATACAAGTATACGCTATATGATTAAACATGTACAGGTGTGCATGTGTGTGCATGTATGTGAGCACACACACAAAAAAAAGTTTACCAACTGACCTGAAGGACATTTTAGACACTCAGGATTGCAAATGTGCTCTTTGAAATCCGGGGACACAATCTTTGTCCTCAGATTCTCTAGAGCAGTGGTCCCCAACCACCGGGCCGTGGACCGGCACCGGTCCAAGGACCCTTGCTACCAGGCCCTGGAAGAAATAATAAATTATACCCAGTTTTTTTCTTTTGAGATGGAAATCTTTCATTTAAAAAAAAAATCAACCAGATCCTCTCGATTAGCTTGAGCGCTAAAAGCAGTCTGGCGGAGTATCACACTAGAGAAGTTGCATTTGGAACAGATGGAAGGTGATTCCCCCGCCGTCTGCAGAGAGATGTGACTTTCATGAACGAATCTAATCTTTAGAACGATCACAGAGAGGCTGAAACGAGCTGATCCATTGAGGCGAACATTCAGAGAAGTTATGAACGCGATTCATGCAAACACTTCTATAGGAACAAGGAGAGCTGCGCGTGCGGGGGAGGGGCGATCAGACGTAGTCATGAGTTTGAGTTCCTCTGTTTTGTGAGAAATGGTTTTGTGTTAAAATGTTTCACTTGAAGGTTTTACATGGAGCTTCAAAGTTTTCTGATTCTTTTCCTATTGAGCATCAATAATTGATTTGTTGGTGACATTTAGTTCATGAGATGATCTTATATGATCTTATATGATCTTATATGATCTTATATGATCTTATATGATCTTATATGATCTTATATGGTAAAATAATCTTGTCTTTTAACTAAGGATGTCCCGATCAGTCATTTGATTTTGTGTATCTGCCGATACCGAGTCCCGATCCGATACTTTTATAAGACATTTAAAACATAAATAAATTAAACAAACAGATTAGTGTTGTCCCTCATTTATATTTCATTAACCTTCTTTTATCATTAAAAACTTAAATAAAACACTTCTGTGAAGTAGCTTTAATAAACAAGTAAAAATACAGCAAATATAAACTAGGAAAGAAAATACAATTTTCTTGTTATATAAGTGATAATTAGTCATGTGATAAAGTTTAGTGACTTTAGCTTTAACATCTTTAGAGCTATTGAACATTTTTGACCAAATGTGATTCCTGTCCTCATTTAAAATTCTTAAAAATAAATTATGATTTTGTTTTAGCATAAAATTTGATGAGTGTTCATGAATAGCTGATATCATTATTAGTTTTAATTTATTTGTTGTATTTATTTAGTTATTTTTAAGGTTATGTGCTTATTTTTTAAGTTCTTAAGACATCACATTTTCAGTTTTATTTCCACAGTAGTTAATTTTTTAACTGTTATTTCTCTGTCAGATAAATCAAACAGGCATATCAAAGGACAGCTCGGGTCCTAAGGAGTTAAATCACGGCGCTAGCATGTAGCAGTTAGCAGCTGCTGTTTATCCATCTGTCTGCAGCATGAAGAGCTTCACATTAAAAGAAACAAAAACTCTAATACCTTTAGAGGATGTTGTTTGAGTTATGACAAACCAATAGAGACACTTGCTGTCAGTTTAAAGCGTTTTTAAAAGAGTTATTGGTCCCAGAAGTTAGCTTTCTAGCTAGCTTGTTTACAAGTTAGCCTTCTGCTTGAGCTGCTGCTATTTTCTGGTGATGACATTTTGTGATCTTTTCATGACATGCAGACTTGGAGTGGAGTATTTATCCGAAATGATAAGATGAAATATAAAGCTCTGATCATAATGAGAATAAAGGAAATATCCAATCCTGATCGGACAAAGGAGTCCGATTCCGATCGAGTCCCCAACCACGTGATCGGCCCCGATTTCCGATCACCGATCGGGACATCCCTACTTTTAACCACTCCCGACATGTTAGCCCCCAAGGGCCGTGGTAAAATCCTCATGGGTTGACCGGTCCGCAGCCACAAAAACGTTGTGGACCTCTAGAGTCCCCAGATCGTCCCTGAGAGGTCAGGCTGTTTGTCCTCAAATTTCCTATATACCAACACACACACACTTGCATGTGTGCGTTCATAAGATCAAAATATTTTCTGCCTTGAACACAAATGTTTCGCTTCTTGGTTCTGCATAAACTAGTAAAGTAAAATGTTCTCAACAAGCTCCCAGCTGGTTTACATCAAATCTGGATCTAGGATACAGCGTGTAAAGATCAATGGCACCAGATCAGCTCCTCGTGAATATAAAAGGGATTCCACAGGGTTCAATCCTGGGTCCACTGCTGTTCTGTCTTACATCAATGAACTCCAAACATCTGCACAGAGTGCCAGCTGTACGCCGATGACGCTGTCATCTATGTCTCAGCAAAGACTCCACAGAGTGTCTCTCAGTGGCTTGAAGATAATTGGTTATCCTTAAATCGCTCTAAAACTGTTTTTCAACAAAACTCACAGATAACTTTGAGATTAAATTAATAGTCAACCAATTCATAAAAATGGATGAATTTAAAAATCTGGGAGTGGTTTTAGACTCACATCTAAAACATGATGCTCATATAAGGAAAATAACAAAAACTAATATGAACCGTTTCCGTCTTTTAAAGTCTTGTATTTCAGTAAATGCTGCTAAATTATACGTTCATGTAAAGATTTGATCTCATTTTTCCTACTGTACTGTTGTCTGGAGCCAGGCCAGTGCTGGACCATAAGCCAATGAAATGGCACCACTGTAGGACTTTAGACAAACATCATTTATTAAGTTTTTAAATGTTATAAAGTATTCTTTTTTTACATTAATTTTGTGCATTAATGGTTTAGCCCCCGAACTCACAAGCGACACGATTGAAAAAGGTAAATCCAGAGGAGTTACCACAAGAGGAGCCGCCAACGGTGAATGTAGGACAACATTTGCTCAAAGCTCCTTCACAGTAAAAGGTCCACAGAACACCAGACCCGCCAAATTAAAAGCTCTCCCAGATCTAAAACAATTTAAACGATGGCTTAAGTCCAATCAAGCCTGTGAACATTTGCTCCTTTGTTTTGCTAGTGTTTTGTTGTGATTGTTCTGGATTGTGTGTATTTTGTGTGTTGATGTTTGTGTCTCTATTGTTTTTGTTTATTCTCAGGGACCAGGGGCCCGTTCCAAGAAGCAGGTTTTGTTGGAACTCTGAGTTCGTGAACTCCAAATTCAGTAAAACTCTGAGTTTTCGGTTTCAGAAAGAGGGATAACTCAAACCCGGGAAAGTGGGCGAAACCAAGCCCGTTCCAAGAAGCAGGTTAAGCTGAACTCAGAATCAATCACTATGGTAACTGAGTCTGTGAACCAAACCTGGTCGGTAGCAGGTTTTCTTCAGGAAACTTAGAGTTCTCTGTGGTCTCCGCCCCTTTTTAAAGTGAAAGATGTTCAAATATGAGTTCCTCATGAACATTTAGAGAACATTCACATTAGAGACGTCACGTTTCCACCACTCAGAAACCAGAATGACATGTTCATTCATAGAGGATCATGTAGAGAGGAGGCTGATTAATCCAGAGGAAATGTTATTTACGTCGGTAGAGGATTTGGAGGACACGAGTCGACTGACTGCAGTTTCCTGATTCATTTTTATTTCAGCGATATTATAAATAGTGAGTTTTTCCAGGGACTCGCTATTAAAAAATACAGTTTTCTTTTCCTTATTTTAGACCCTTAACAATAGAAATTATTGAATGTCAAACACCGGGAAAGGATCTGGACTCATCCACCATCAAGCATCTACATCAGACATTAGCTCAGTTGTCAACAACGCTGCTTCCCACTGCATAGTCAGCGAGTTCGACTCCCGGCTATGGAAAGTGTGTTTTACTTTTTACGCTTAAAAAAATTCGGCGAATATTTTTTAAGTCTTGAGAATTAAAATTAAATAAATACTTTTTCAACATATGCCAGGCAGCTACAGTTTCTTTTAGCGTGCAGTGATATCCGTGTGTGTAGGGGGGGGGTTACCAAACTGGTCATTCATGCGATTACGGAGATTACTGATTAAATTAGTAACAGATCAAAAACCATTCCTTACTCAACAAGAGACAAAATAACCTTCCTGACATTATTTATTCATTATTAGAAATGATTCAAATAACTGCAGATATTTTCTCTCTGTTCTACCGCTGCAGCTGTGTTGCTTTTCTTGATGAAAATGTTCTCCTATAGTCACATTTGCTTGAAGGAACTCATCAATTTCTGTCACCGGAAGTACTAAACTCAGATGTTTGTTCCCGTTGCCATGGTGAATCATGCTGTCTTTGCTCCATTGATCAGGGCTTTTTATGGTCGCGACGCTCACACCTGATTCTGGTTCTGACAACTTCAAGTTGATTGAATCAAACATTTTCAGCTGTTCTGGAACCGAAAACCCTGAGTTTGAGAATTTAGAGTCCAGTGACTCTAAGTTCAGGTTTGAACTCTAAATTTGTTGAACCTGCTTCTTGGAACGGGCCCCTGGTCCGCAAATGAGCTGTTGGCTAGATAGCCTGTGGACATGGTTACATTTGTCTTATCCCTTTTAAATAAATAAAATGGAATTGAATGCAATACTTTTAGAGGTCAACGCCCCCTCATCACATGACTCCGCCTCTCCCGTCCTGCTGCCGCTCCGTCCAACAACCCAGTTCCTCTGGTCTCATCCCGCATCACAGCCCAGACTGTCTCCTCTTCATCAGCTCGTCTTTCCACCACAATAAAATACCTGGAAGGTGTTTCCTGAAAAGCACCTTCAAAATAAAGGTATTATTTCTGGTTCCAGAGCTGCGCCTCACTGTCAGGTTGATGTTATTTCATGCCTGAAGCTGCAGTTGGAACGATCGTCCTCCTTTGAGGAGACCCCCCCTTTTGATAGGACCCCCCCCTCCTTTGAT
>NC_050517.1:1363373-1365927 GCF_002922805.2 Oryzias melastigma
CCCCCCCACAGATCCAGACTCCAGCGGCGCCAAAACAAGCGCAGGAACATTCCTGTGTTATCTGCAGCTGCTGATCCTCACAGACGGAACCTGTCAGGACCGCTAGAACCAGACGGAGGCCCGGGGGGGTGATGTGGACCAGAACCACACGGTTCTGACCGAGAGATCTGAAGCTGTCAGTCCTGCTGGATCTGTTCTACTGAGCAGTGCTGCACGCTCCACCACAGCTGCAGCACGGCGGAGGGGGGGGGGTAGACGCTACACTCCCTTTTGAAAGTCCGAACCACCGACTGGTCCAGGAGAACCTGCCCCCCCCCGCAGGTGTTCTTTCAGTTGACCTTTGACTCTTCTGGAGGGTCACCTGGACGTAACCCCGCCTCCAGCCCTGCCCCTGTTCTGCTGCTCTTCATCCAGGTGTTTCTCTGAAGACAGTAATTATGCTCCCCACCCCCTCCCCCACCTGAAACGAGTAGAGAACCCGTCTTCGAGGTGGGAGGGGCTACTGGCAGGTCAGAGGAAGCAATGAGGATCAGGACTGCAGACGAGCAGCCGGACGCCACGCAGACGCAGACACGAAGCTCCTCCCACCACGCAGGCTGGAGCTTCGTCATGCGCCCGCTGCAGCAAAGCATGATGGTCCAGGAACAAGGAAGGAGCGGTTCCTACGGACAGGAAAAGCCCGGCCCGTGTGTGGTTCTGCTGCAGGAAACCATCACATTCTCGCTTCAACCAGAAGTCAAACCGGGCCTGGTACCAGCAGAACCTTTGTGTCAAGCTCACAGAGCTCCCAACAGGTCTGACCCTCTAGAACGGGTCATCATCAGAACCACACCAGAGGTCCACCTGGACACCCTCATGAGCATCCAGCTTCAGAACCATCCAAACCCAAACCCAGAACTCTGGAGCAGGCGTCTGGAACTCCTGATTCTGGATCAGAACATCATGTTCACACCAGAACCTCCACATGACCTGCTGGTAAATGGGTCAGACCGAACTTGCTCCCACTTCAGAACCTGACCTCCAACATCTGGACTGGACCGAAATCTGGTTCTGGAGAACCCTGATTTCTGGTCTGACATTCTGGACGTGGATCACACGCGCACGCTCTCAGAGCAGGACCAGAACCCCGCTCTGGCCGTTCACGCACGTGCCTGTCTGCGGCCACGTCACACGGTCCCTGAGGCGCGCGCCTCCACGTCACTATCAGCTGTTTACCGCTGACAGCTGCGCGCGAGGCGAGAACGTTCACATGCACCGCGCGCGCAGAAGTCAAGCTTCCACTTACCTGAGACGCTAATTGCGCGCGCGCGGAGATGCGCTCAGGGGTCCAGAACCTCCGCTGCGGCGCCGCGCGGGCTTTTCTCACCTGTGGCTCCAGCGTCTGGTGGCACGCGCCGTCTGAGAGGAAAACGCGCCCGCAGCTTTCCGCGAGGACGAGCCGCTCACTCTGGCGGAGCGAAGCCACACCCCCGGCACTGGCGTCTGCGGGTGTTATGAAGCTGTGGCATTATGACGTCACTGGCAGAGCAGGAGCAAGATGGGAAGCTGATGGGATCTATGACGTCACATTCCACCTTCCCGTCAGAACCTCAGCAGGTGAAGCAGCACAGGTGAGCTGCAGGTTTCTCTCAGGTCAGAGGGGGTCAGAGGTGAACATCTTCAGATCACCCCCCCCACCAGAGGTCATTAAGGCTCATCTGGTCATCACATCTGGTAGCTCCTCCCATCAACACCTACTGGAGGCGTGGCCTTTCAGGAGGCTGCAGAGAGGGCGTGGCTCTTTAGGTACGAGCATGGAGCAGGCGTATGCCCCGCCCCCTCCACGGCACATAGCCCTCAAACTTGGCTGACCAGCAGAACCAGAGCAGCCATGTGGAGGACAGAACACAGACAGAACCGGGTCACAGGCCTCTGTCACCACGGTAACCAGGTGGTGTCAGAGCTCACCTGGTGGGTCAGCACTGTACCTCTGCAGGTGTCTGCTCAGGATGATGGAGGGGGGGCGGGACAACCCCCAGGTGGAATTTGGAGGTTTTGACACAAAGTTGGGGGGAGGGTCCATTTGTAAGTTAGGGGTCATTAAAGACTTATTTGGACCCCCCCTCGTAAATATTCACACAAAGACAAGAGCAGTCAGTACTCTCCCGTCCCAGAACTCCTGATCCTGGCAGAACCCCCTCAGAACCTCACACCCACCCGCCATCGCTCCTCCTCATCCTGAAGCTCCGGGTGGTTCTGAGAGAGGACCGGACGGGTTCTGACCCGAACACCCAAACCTTCTCCAGACGTTTCTTCAGGAGCTGACCCCCCCAGCAGACATCTGGATCAGCCTCATGAACTCTGACCCCCTCCCTAAGGGGGCGGGAGGTCAGGGGAGGCTGGGAACAGTCTGCTCTCCTCATGGAGGGAGGGGCTAAGTTGGTATGAAGACTATCTGGGTTAGAGGCCCCTCCCCCCCATCATGCAGACCACAGAAGAACGCAGCGTCGACCACAGACGCCACCTGATCAGGGCATTCTCATCAGCTGCCCTCAGACGGGGGGGGGCATGTACC
>NC_050517.1:1366328-1369979 GCF_002922805.2 Oryzias melastigma
ACTCCTGAACGTTTATAGCTCCGCCTGTGCAGTAACCTGATTACTATCAGTGAGCAGACGACCCTGGCTCCACCCACCTCAAAAAGGCCACTTCAGTTTGTATGGGTAACCCCCCCAGTGGGCTCCCCGGCTGTACAGAGCTCCCCCTTGTGGTGCCTTAAGGAACAGCAGCGTTTGAGCTTTAAGAGGCTTCATGTGTTCGGAAACCTTCCGCTCTCCTTGGCTTGTTTACGCCAAAGTGGGGTCATCTGGACCCCAAAGAGAGCGGAAGGGATTTAATGTGGGTCTGAAAACACACAAACACGCATACACACATACATTCACACACTTGTGTTGAAGTGCTGACAGAAGTTCAGTGAGGAAGAGGACATCTGCAGGATGAAGACTTTATTGTCACGATCACGGTTGGTCACACTGACACACCTCATACAGGTGCTACTAACCAGCTAACTACATACAGACATCTTAACGAGCTTAACGAGCACTGACAGAACACCAGGAGAACAAAAACAGGATATTTACAAAAGAAGACCCCCCCCATTCAACGACCCTTCACCAGGGTGCAACCCCCCCCCCCTCAGTGGACGGAGCCGGCAGCAGAGGTCCGCAGTGGTTCAGAACAGAGTCGGACGGGTCTGAACCAGAAACACAGAAGCTCTGGAATCTGGAGGTTCAGAGAGGAGGTGAAGAGGAATGACATGAGGAGGAGACGACATGGGGAGGTGACGACATGAGGAGGAGACGACATGAGGAGGAGACGACATGGGGAGGTGACGACATGAGGAGAAAACGACATGAGGAGGAGACGACATGAGGAGAAAACGACATGAGGAGGAGACGACATGAGGAGGAGACGACATGAGGAGGTGACATGAGGAGGAGACGACATGGGGAGGTGACGACATGAGGAGAAAACGACATGAGGTGACGACATGGGGAGGAGACGACATGAGGAGAAAACGACATGAGGAGGAGACGACATGGGGAGGTGACGACATGAGGAGAAAACGACATGAGGAGGAGACGACATGAGGAGGAGACGACATGAGGAGGTGACATGAGGAGGAGACGACATGGGGAGGTGACGACATGAGGAGGAGACGACATGGGGAGGTGACGACATGAGGAGAAAACGACATGAGGAAACGACATGAGGAGGAGACATGAGGAGGCCGAATTCTTCCCGTCATCTGGTCGTCTACAGATCAGAGAACGAGGGATGACGGACCTCCTCGGCCCGGTTCTGTCCGGCCCAGCAGAAGGTGAGGAGAGCGAGGGACACTGCATCTGAACAACCATCAACCTGGAGGAACACCAGACCCCCCCCAGACCGAAGAACATTCACACCTCCCCTCTGAAGACCTGAGAAGGACCGGACATGGTTCTGGTCCGTTCCGGCCCGATGAAGCTGAAGTTTCTCTGTTCCAGTCGGTTCTGTCCATCCTGTGGTGAATCCGGTCCGCCACGAGGACGCCCCCCGCCCAACCCCCGCCCAATAAGTGCCAGTTTGTTGGTGGATGAAGAGCAAATGTTGGTCTTTGATTCCTCGTGACGGCGATGAGATGTTCCTGTGATCCAGAAAACAGAAGACGTGGATGCAGCGAGGAGGAGGCGGAGCTACTCCGAGAAGTTGGGGAACATGCCGAGGTCGGCGAAGTCCTCGATGTTGTAGTTAGCTGCTCCCTGTGTGGGATCTCCAGCCATGGGCAGCATGTCCTGCGAGGACAGAGACGCATGTCAGCCCCGCCCACAACTCTTAGTCTGGCCTCCAGCTACAGCCCCGCCTTCACCCCTTAGCCCCGCCCTCAGCCCTTTGGCAGCTCACCTGGAAGACTTCTGTCTGGCTGGGGTTGGTGTGTGAGTGCTGCTCCCCGGCCGGCTGGGAATGGTGCTGGTTCTGCCACTGGGACCAGACCTCGCTGGGCCGGCCTTGGAACTGCCCCCCACTCTGACTGCTGTCCCCCGACACATCTGCAGGAGAGACGGCCAGACCTGAACAAGGTCCAGAGACCAGAGCAGAGAAGGAGCAGGGACAGAGGCTCACCAAAGGCGGTGCTGCGGTTTGTCAGGCCGGAGTAGGCGTTCCCGCTGGGGGAGGAGGTGGCTGGAGACGACAGGGGGCTGTAGGAGGCGGGGTCCGTCTGGTAGCTGTGGCTGGAACCGATACCGAAGGGACTGGACTGGGCCTTGCTGGACTGGTGGACAAAGAGAAATTGAGATCTTCCTGCCTTCTAAGGCAAGCGCCGCTGCACTCCTGATGGGGCGCCATGGTATCCCCTAAACAGGTTCTAGGTTCATCTTTGCAACGGCTGGAATGAATCAGCAGTCTCTGCAGACGGGAAGCACCGGTTCAGGTCTGATCCAGGACTCGCCAGGTTCTCTTTAGGTTCAGTCACACCGAACGTGGTCGGAAGCATTAGGTCAGTGCGCCAACGGCGGCGGTTTAGGAAACCAGAGTTGAGATTTCTGAATTTTGCCAAAGAATTTACGTCAACCAATCAGACAATCGGCTTTGGCAGTGAAGTGTTGATGATGTCATCAGTGGGAGGAGTCCAGTCGGATCTTTCCCGTTTTTTTTTTTTTTTATGATTTATTTGGAAAGAAGAATAAAAAGTTCTTATTTCAGACCTGTGACCCCCCCACGCATGGAGAGACATGTCAATCACTAGTGAGAAAGGACCTGAGGCACCGCCCACAGGGGGGCGGGGTTACTGCAGAACCCCCCTATCATGCAGTAACAGAGGACCTGCGGTCTGCACCTGACCTCTCATTACAGCAAACAAACTTCCTGATCTTCCTAATCAAACATGAAGATCATCTGGATCTCTGCGGATTGAACCGGATCAGGGCGTCTGGAAGGAACCTGGATCAGTTTGACGTTCACTTCACCGAACTGCCTGTCAGAATCACCGTAGCCTGTCCCGGTATGCCCCCGTGTGTCTGTGTGCATGTGTGGGTCTATGGCAAGCCGAAGGGGTCAGTAAAAAGTAGCAGTACATCCCACCGTCTTGTGTTGTCCCACATTGGCGTAAAAATATGCATAAAAATGTGTGTGTTTTATTGCAGTTTCCTGACTGTTGTCGATCCCTTTGACCCCACCCCCCAGTGCGTCTCACCTGTCCAGAGAAGGGCGGCCGGTTCCCCGACCACGCCACCTGTCCTGGGTTCAGCTGTCTGGAGATCTGAGCCAGGTTCTGGGAGGAGGAGCCGGATGGTTGGATGTCGTTGACTCCAGGAACATGGACCACAGAGGAGCTGAGGCACAAGCACAGGAGGTGAAAGTGAGGTTCTAGTTCTGGTTCTGACAGGCAGAAGTGAAGGTGCCAGAGATTTGACCTGAAGCTCTTTCCGGTGTGACCCTGCTGGAATGGAGAACTCTGGGAGTAGATCTGCTGTCCTCCAGCCGTGGAGGACGGAACCATCATCTTCTTCTCTGTTGCTGCGTACAGACATACAGGTGAGGGGCGGGGCCAGCACTACCTGAGCTCTGGGGGGGTGTAGTGCAGCTTACAGCCAGAGATGGCGCTGTACATTTCAGCGAAGCGAGGGTCCCTCTCCTGGGAGAAGAGCGACTCTGTCTTGTCGATGGTTTTTCCCGCCTCATGGACCCCCCCGCTCACACCTGCCACAGGTACCTGGGGGTAAGGGGGG
>NC_050517.1:1369996-1370748 GCF_002922805.2 Oryzias melastigma
GGGGGGGGGCATGGCTGTTAGACCAACACTGACCAGAAGCATGGAGCTCCTCCTGCAGATGAGAGGCGGAGTTTAAGAGACAGACGGGTCCCTGTTTCTTCTGAGCTCAGTAAACATCAGCATGCGCCATCAAATCTGTTTTATTCTGGCGGGTCAGTGTTTCCTGTTAAATCCATAGTCTATTACTGGACTTCTGGAGCCATGAGGTCCCCCACTGGAAATGCATTACCTCCTCTCCTCGTGTAAGTAACCCGCCGCTTTCACCGTCACTTCCTGAAACGGCTATCGCCATATTGCAAACGTCTGCAACCCATCTTCAGCAATTGGTCTGAGTCGCTGTGAGTCATAGCTGAGTCATGAATCTACAGGAAGTACTGTCGCCAATCAGGAGTGAGTTTATTGTGAGTCCCTGCCTCTTTCCACGCCTCGACCACGAGACCGCGGATGTAAACAGCTTCTACTTTAATAACGGCGGAGAATCGTACAAGTCATTGTTGAAGCCTTTGAGGGAGAACCATTCCAACGTTTGATTCTGTCAGCGGTCCTTTGGGATTTACTTACATTTATTCATTTTTGTCGAGAGAAAAGGAGCATTTGGGTGACGCCGAAGCAGAACGGCGCCCCCCCCCGCCCCTCCTTCATGCAGCAGCAGCTTGTCGGTTCAGTTCACATGCGCGGCCAGGTTACAGTCTGATCAGATGCACGTGAGAAGCGCGTTCAGCTGTATTTAAAATAAATAACCATCCTAACAA
>NC_050517.1:1373697-1378292 GCF_002922805.2 Oryzias melastigma
CACCACCACCACCAAAACAAGACTCCGCCCACATGGACAGCAGGTAAAGCTAAGTTTGCCTCATCGCTGGGAAGGCGGAGTCATGACCCCAGGAGGCTCAGGTGTGTGGGGGAGGGGGTGCAAAGACAGTTCAAAGTGTTTTCATAAAAGATCAAAGGAAAGATCAAAGGAGCTCTGAAACAAACATTTAAAGAAAGTTTAAAAACAGTTCAGATATCAATGTGGATGTAAACGTCTGAACCAATCAGAAGCAGCGGAGTACAGGTGAGTCTATCTGGATTTACATCACCTATCTCAGCTGATCTGAGGCTCCCTGGAGTCTGTTATAGATCTGTGGAGCATAGAAGCTGAATGCAGCTTCTTCAGGTTTGGTTCTGGCTCTGACTAAAACCAGATCAGGTCCGGCGGCTCCAAACCGGGTCAGGAGGTCATTCATGTAGCTATAACCGTTCAAAGTAGGTGGTTGTGGGTGGGGGAGGGGGAAGGGGTGCTTACCTGCTGGGGGCCAGGCTTTGATGTATCCGGTGCAGTGAACCACGGAGTACTGAGCCTCCCCCTCCTTAGACGGTCCCAGCCCATTCCTGAAGAAAAACACATATCCCATCAGGCTCAGCGGGCCCCCTGATGCCTCCCCGACAGGAGCCCTGCCAAGGGGGTCTCTCTGAAGTCTGCTCCATACCTATATCTCTTCCTCATGTTGGACAGACGGTTCAGGGAGATGTGGTCCAGGGGGGCACTACCACACCTGCACACACACCCAGATCAGAGACGGACAGCAGCGCACCTGTGACATGAGTGGGGGCGGAGCCAGAGGCTGACCTCATGCGGCAGATAAAGGAGCGCCGGGATCCCATGCACATCCTCATGGATGACTGCTGGCCCTCCTTCTTCACCGTACCTGTCTTCAGGTCCAGGATGCGCCCTGTCCAGAAGACAGACCTGATGAGCTAAGGGGTCTGATGGGAGCAAGTGGAGACCCCCGAGAACCACCAATGATGACCCCGCTCCCCCAAGACCTGCAGATGACCCCGCTCCCCGAAGACCCACATACAGAGACCCCACACCCCCAAGACCTGCTGATGATGACCCCGCTCCCCCAAGACTCGCAGACAGAGCCCTCGCTCCCCCAAGACCTGCAGACAGAGCCCTCGCACCCCCAAAACTTCCTCTGGGACCATCAGTCAGAGCGTCTTGGCAGAGTGTTACTGCCCTCTGCTGGCTGCTTACCTGAGCCCCTCCTCTTTGCTAAGTAAACGCCAGCTGTGGGCGGGGCCACACATTCATTTGTACACAATGGTGAATGTTCCTGATCATTTAACCTCTGCAGAGTTTCCCTGACCTGGGGGGGTCTAGAAGTCGCATCATTCCGTTGGTTTGGGGCTCACCAGACCCGTTTGGGGCGTTTGTTAGATGGACTTTTGTTCAAAATGAAGTTCTGGAGATAAAAACTGTGAGCTTGAAACCAGATAAAGAGTCTGAAATCCATGGTCAGAACCGGTACCATCGACCAGAATGGACCCACCTGTCATGGAGTTCTCCGATGTGCTCAGTTGCTCCCTCAGTTTGTCCACGTCGTCCGGGTGGACCTGCTCATACAGGGTGCTGCCAAACCACTCGGACTGGGGTTGGTTCAGAACCGGGGTCACAGAGTCCGACACATAAATCACCCGTCCTGTTTCTGCCGCCACCACGAACAAGAAGCCGTCCGCCGCCTCCAGGATGAGGTGCTTCAACTCCTGCAAGGGACCGAGAATCGTGAAAGAAAAACTGCACCAGAACCAGATCCATCCGGATCTGGGACAGACCCCTCCAGGTGTGAGACAGACCCACAGAGTGTGGAACAGATCTATTAGTCTGGATCAGATCCATTCAGTCTGGATCCGGTCCATCATGACCGTCTGTTGTCAGAACCGAGCAGTAACCATGTGTTTGGGTCAGAGGAGCAGCAGAAGTTCTAAACTCCTCACAGCGTGAAGCAGCAGCCAGAAGAAGACTCCGCCCACTTTAGGGTCCCAGTATGACATCACGGTGTTGTAGCTAAAGCCCCCCCGTCAGAACCGACCCGCTCCAGACACGTACCTGCTCTGTTAGGAAGGAGGGCTTGTATGCGCCGTCGGTGGAGGTGTTGCCGGTTCCCCTCATGGACTTCATGTGGGACACGGCCATCCGAAGGATGGTCAGCTTGTCCGGTTTCCGGGCCAAGGCGCTGCAGGTGGGAACCATGTCTGACAGCTCAGTGATGTACTGGGTCATCTTGTTGCGCCGGCGCCGCTCGATCTCGCTGTGGTTCTCTCTGACACAGCAAAATGGGAGTTTAAGGAGTGGACCGGAACCAGGATAGCTGCTGAGCAGAACCAGAAGCATCTCTGCAGTCTCACCTTGAAAACTTGCTTGGCCCCTCCCCATCCTCATCATCGAAGTCCATTCTGGAGGACAGAAACACGGATCAGAACCGTTAAACAAGCGGAGGGCGCCCCCGGCTGAAGACGACGGTGTGGGGGGGGCATTGGTTCCGTCTTTGCTCGCCCTCTTCCGGTTCTGACATCTTCTCCAGCATCAACTCCTGGTGAATCCTGCGTCTGACTGGCTGCAGGGTGTCCATTAAAAGGGAAGGTTCTGCTCAGATTGCCGAACTGTTCTGTGTTACTGGTAACCGTAGCAACAGAAGCTTGGAACACGTTTATGGATAATTCTATGATGAATGAATGACAGAAATAGTTTGCTGGTCAGAGTTCCTGGTGGAGTTTTCTTCAACCAAAGCGATCTGGACAAACTTTATCTCCATCGTCCGGACACCGTGACCGTTACCATGACAACGTGTCACACCGCAGAGTCCGCTGCTTGTGTAAAACAATTTGAATGTAAAATAACAAGATGTAAATATTGCTCATGGTTTTAGCGCGGTCTCCGTTCTCAGCCCATCACTTCCTGGTCATGACACCGCGGATCCTCTTCCTTTCTGGATTTTCCGGTCATTTGTTTGTGATGAATGAATACGAGTCCTGTGAGTGAGAGCTGTCACAGTACACCTGCTGCTGGACCCCCCACACCATGGCATTGCATCATGGGTATTTAATCATGCTGTGAATGGATTCATTGAACAAGGCAAAGCTTTTATTTTGAAACTCACCCCGCTGACCTCCTCTTCCCCCCTCGGCCTGGCGCCGCTCCGCCCATCCTCACCTGACCAGACCCCACTGCCCCGGGCATCGCCACCGCCCCCGGCAGCTCACTCCCCATCTCTGGTGACAGAAGCAGAACCAAGAGTTGGACCGGAACCATCTCCTGCTCCCTCAGCTTCCTCTGACAGACTCGGGTTTCAGGCGTTTCAGCTGAAACTGAGCAGGTCTCTGAACTCCTCCACTGTGATTGGAGGCGGCCGTTGCCATGGCAGCAGACTCAGGCTCAATGATTAACAGCATCCTCTGGTCTGAATGAAGGTTCACTGAGGAGTCCGAACGGGACAGGGAGGCTCCGCCCACCTCACACCATGTGACCTCTTTTAAACATTTTCATCACAGGAACAAACTCCACACCGTTTTTAAAATCTGTTTATGAGCAGAACCGTTTCGGGTCTGAGCGGATGTTCTGTTGACAGTCTGGACCTCGGTTAGCATGTAGCGAAGGTTCTGACCCGGTTTAGGTTTCAGACTGCTGTCTCCGTTCACAGAACCCTCCAGTTCTGGAGGAGCGCAGGTCCAGAACCAGACCGGAAGTATGTGAAGTTTGGGAGCACAGCTGGCGGGAAGGCGTTACCATGGAGACCGCGGTGTCATTAATTGGCTGAATAACGGTTTCCAGCTCTGACAATGGCGTGCGCGTGCGCGTGTGACGCAGTTGTTTACGTGTTGGAGGAAAAATGTTGCACACGGGAACCGGTACCGGGTTCTGTTCTCCCGGTACTGATAGACCCGGTCTGGCGCCGGTCCGTTAGAACCACAGGCTGAGGCGGGTTCGGGTGGCACCGGCCCACGGTCTTGGGCCTCTCACGCACGGTTCCGGTTCGTCCGGACAGTTCCGGGCCTGCGGAGGCCCGGACGGAGCGCGAGCCCTTTGTTTCTCTGAGAGCGGAGAGGGGGGGCAAAGGGCTCGGCCGGGATGGACCGGACCGGCGGTTCCAGAGATCAGGAACCTTTGTGTGACAACAAAGGAGCAGCTGTGAGCACAGGTTCGGACTGAGCTGAACCGGACCGGGAGAATGAGCCGCAGCAGCTCGGCGCGGTGGGGGAGGGGGCTGCAGGAGAGCTGCAGTCAGTCCGGTCCGGTTCGGCCCACACACACAGGTCCATCCAGAACCCGGCGGACTTACCGGACGGGTTGACCGCGGCGGGGGTTGCCATGTTCGCTGAAAGGGTGACGCACAATGGAGCCGCTGCCGTCCGGACCGGAGCTCGGTTCGGAGTCCAGTTCACATCCGATGACGTGGACAGGAAGAAGCCGAACCCAGCGTCCCGAACCCCGCTGCGATCGAAAACTGGATCGAAGGGTTAATCTGGACCAGGGAAAAATGCGAGACGGACTTAATGAGATGCGAGATGAGATCGGAAACACCGCGAGACTTTGAGTGAGGGGGAGGGGGAGGAGAGGGGGGCTGT
>NC_050517.1:1378491-1381193 GCF_002922805.2 Oryzias melastigma
TAGATATGGAGCTGGTGGGGGGGGCTGCTGCAGGATGGACCTTCCTCCAGAACTCTGCTCTCTCCACGTGGACTGGGGGGGCAGCCCCTCCCACGCTGACAGCTGCAGAGCCTCCCCTACCCCCCACCCCCAGGTTGCTGGTGGTTCCTGAGGAGGACGGACCCTCCCCTCGAAGATATGGACCTCCTCTGCATGTTCCCCCCCAGACGTGGTCAGAGTTTTTGGATCCGGATGAAGATCCGGAACCGCAGACGCTCCTCGAGACGATCCAGGTAAACGCTGGATTTCTGCTGAGTCATCACTTCCAGTAACCAGTGGGGGGGCTCATGCCAGGCTGTGACATCATCCTACCGGAGCTCTAAGGAGGTGAAGATGGGCGGGGCTTTGGTCTGAGGATTCAGCTGTCAATCAAGCCCTCCAAAGATGTCTGTATGTGGTTCCACGGGGGAGCTGAAGGAACGGCGCCGATGGCGTTCTCTGGTATCAGCTGATCGTAGATGGAATCCGTGGTCAAAGCTTCGTCTCCAGCTCTGATCTGAGGTGGGAGGTTCGTGGTTTTGAGCGAAGGACACGCCCCCTCGGCGTTACAGTGACAGAGAGGAGAGGATGTAGGCGCTGCAGACAGCACCTCCACCTGTGCAGGACTCATGGAGGCGGAGGACTCGGCGGAGGCGGCGCTGGTGGACGTGGACGTGGACCAGGGCCTGACGCTGACCTGCGTGGCGTTCCTCTGCCTGCTGCTCATGGCCATGATCATCCGCTGCGCCAAGGTCATCGCTGACCCCTACAGCGCCATCCCCACCTCCACCTGGGAGGAGCAGCTCCTGGACGACTGACGGCAGGAGATCAGGCTGCTCCTCTGATGATTTGAAGAAGCTCCTCCTGCTCCTGCTGCTCCTCTGATGATTTGAAGAAGCTACTGCTGCTCCTCACTGCTCCTCACTGCTTCTCACCGCTCCTCCTTCGTCCAGCAGACATTTCCAAACTCCTTCATGGTTCCTGCTTCTTCTTCACGGAGCTCTCTGCACCTCCTCTCTTTGGATTCCTCTGTTGGTCCTCATTCTCTTTGGTTCTCCTCCATTTGCTCCTCCTCTCTGTGGTTCTCTGGATGTGACTGACAGGAGGCTGTGCAGGAGCGTCCGTCCACCGTGGAGCATCTGCAGCTGGACACCGTCTCGGACTCCACGTTGTCCCCGTTTACTGTCAGGATGTCGTCTCTGGTCCACACGACCAACCGGACTCTGCACTTTGGTTCTGAGTTCTGGCTGATGTGCAGCTCCGTTCCAGAACCACAAACGGGACATCAGAACGAGCATGACCAGACGCGACCCTTTAAGAATCTTTGTTTACACGGACCGGTTCCTCTGCAGAGAACCTGGGTCCAGATCCAGGACGGCAGAGGAAGTCCCGCCGTGAGCGGCTGACAATCAGGAGCCTGGAGCTCCACCCTCCTGCCGCAGCTCGCCACCAGCTGCTGTATCAGCTGCATGAGCACGCACACGTGCACCTGTTCACGTGCACCCGCACACGTGCACCCGTTTACTTGCACACATGAACCTGTTCACGTGCACCAGCAGATATGCACCCGCACACACATAACTGTGCACATGCACCTGTTCACGTGCACCTGCACACCTGATTACGTGCACATGTGCACCCATCCACGTGCACTTACACACGTGCATCTGTTCACATGTACCCGCACACATCCACCTGCTCACGTGCACCTGTTTATGTGCACACGTGCACACGCATTCACTTACACACGTGCACCTGTTCACGTGCACACGCTCACTTGCACCTGTTTATGTGCACACGCACACGTGCACACGCATTCACTTACACACGTGCACCTGTTCACTTGCACACGCTCACTTGCACCTGTTTATGTGCACACGCACACGTGCACACGCATTCACTTACACACATGCATCTGTTCACGTGAACACTCAAGCACACACCTAGACCTGCAGAAAGACACGTGCACACACCTGTCCTGGAACCTGCAGGTGTCCATCAGCTCATCGCCGTGGTTACGGCCAGCAGCAAACTCCACTGTCCGTATGAGCGACGGTCCGGTCCAGTGGTCTGGTGGAGACATGACCTCTGATGGTGGACAGAAGGAAGTCCAGCGTCTCCACGACAACAATCAGAACTATGCAGCCCAGGAGGAGAGGACGGGAACCGGATCATCCAGCTCAGGTCTTCAGCTTGACCTTTTTCGTGACCTTTGGGTCAAACATGGGTTCACCTGACATGAATCTGAGACCCTTTACTGCAAAACATTCCTGCACTTTCCTCTGAAACAGAGGAGAACCTGACCTGGATGAAGCAGGAGATGAAGCTTTATCTGCATGTTTGAATCAGCAGAACCTCAGCAGAACCTCAGTGCTCCTGCAGACGTTCTGCCAGCAGATCCTCTGACATGTTCTCTGCATCGTTTCATGTCTGAAACTGCTGCATGCTTTGAAGTGCCTGAAGACCCCCCCCATGTTTACAGGTGGATGTTCGCTGAAGCATGAACGCACCACAATAAAGGAGTTTGAACCCAGTTTCCCTTTAATGCTGGGGGGGGGGTTCTAAGGGACAGCAGGGAGAACAGAGTGAGTTTCACACTGAGGACTATCAGATTGTTCTCCAGGTCCATTAGGTCAGAAGTTCTGGTCCGTTTTAAACCAGAACCCCGAAACACCAGCAAACCT
>NC_050517.1:1382278-1390689 GCF_002922805.2 Oryzias melastigma
AACCCATCAGAACCAGGACCCTCTGCAGAGGTCTGGGAACTCCTCGTCCTGCCTGAGGAGCTGGAGATGACGTCTGCTTTTGAACTTAGATTTTTGTTTAGCATCAATGAGAGGAAAAAGTGCAGCGGAGACAGAAGTGAACAGAAAGTCCAGTTCAGAGGACTGTGCTGGTTCTGGTGTGGGGGGCCTTACTTTGAAGTTTGAGTTACAGATGGTGACTGGTTCGGCCATGTCCTGTCCTTGAAGGAGAAAACGGACTTTAGATGTGGAGACTGTGTTAATACGAGTTGAAGGAACCAGGTTTCTAATCCAGCTCAGATTCAGGTTTCTGGAACCCCGTAGTGGATTACAGAAACCTGGTTTCCAGAGAGGTTTGTGAAGCCGTTACCTTTCAGGGCCACCGACAGTTGTATGTTGAAGGTGTAGGGGTCTTGGTGCTGGAGGTAAGGAAGAGGTTCTGGATCCTGCTGGAGGAGATCAGTCATGAGGAGAAACCTGACAGAAAAACATCTGCAGCTCAGCCTGAACACAAGTAGAAGTTTGAAGGAAATTCTTCTGCCTGAAACTCGTCTCTCTAATCTGATCTCTGGTCTTTACCAGAAACCAGACTGTGACTGGGTTCTGCAGAATCTGGATGGACCTAAAGGTCTGAGGTCACTGTGATTTGGACTTCAGGACCACTGTACTAAACAGACTAGAAGAGAGACAAACCGGTTCCTTTCCTTCAGCCTTTAGAGCTGGAAGGACCTCATGACAGCATCCGTGTTTGCGGTGATCATACCTGGACCGGGTTCGGCTCTGCGAAAGGTAAGAGCGCCTCCATGGGGACCACCCAGGGGGAGATGGTTGTCCCGAAGTTTTTCCCCAGGAAAGGTCCCAGAGGAACATACTCCCAAGCCTGGATGTCCCGAGCTGAGAGGGAAACGGCAGTGAGAAGACTTCCTGAGGTTCCACGAGGACCGCTGCAGTCCGAGCGGCGGCTCCGTCATCAGGACCAGACCGCTCCGAGACCCTCATCCCAACTGCTTCCCTGCCCCTCCGGCTCCTTCCAGTGGCTCCAACGGGGAGCTGCAGCGTGTCCCAACTTGTTTTTCTAAGGGGAGCTGTAGCGACCTGGGGTTGGGTCAGGTGACCAGCGTCACGTTCGTGGGGGGAGGAGAGAGGCCGTTCTCCATGTGCTCTGAAGCCGGAGTCTACATGGAAATGGAAGTCGTGACTGTCTAAAGTTATAAAAACGATGTTCTGTAATTCTGAGCGATAGCAGCTCCGCACTAACGTAGCTGACAGACGACTACGGATGACATCATCGAGTGGTAGCAACGTCCGGATTTGAAGACACTATTGTTCCTTAACCCTCCCTTCGGAGGGTGGAAAGTAGGGGGGGTGGAGCAGGAGGGGTGGGGAGGAGCTGGACCCGAGGGTTCGTCAGAACCGTGAGGGTTTTCCTCCCACAGGCCTCGGCTGCACCGATCGGCTCCTCCGGATGATCCGGGTCCTGAGACTTACCACTCCAGTCGTTCATCAGCACCATGCCAAAGATGTGCCGGTGGGCCTCGCTGATGGGAATGGGCTCCCCGAGCCGGCTGCCCGCTCCGATGAAGAAGGCCTGTGGAAGAAGGGGATCAGCAAAAAGCTAATCAGATCAGAGAAATACTTCATTCATCTCTGAAAGGGAAATTCAAGAGACCTGTTCAGACACCGGCCTTAGAGACCAAAAAACAAATAGACGAGTTAAGTAAATGTGTGATGGTCAGCCTTTGATTAGGAGACATATGGAGCTCTGCTGCCCTGAATCAGACCAGAGAGGAATCGTTTAATTCCAGCAAAAGTTCTACTTTATTTTTGAAGCTCTGATTAGATTGGAGAAGGTGACTCCCAGCCTCGAGGGCCACATGTTTTAATTGGCTGGACAAATCTGAACCAGGTAAGCAGTCATGAGTAGGTCTCATGCAGACACTGGGGCCCTCGAGGCCTGGAGATACCTATCCCTGGATTTGAGGCCCGTTTAGGCAGCAGAACCATCTCAGGAGAACCGCTGTGGTCCTGGATGAGATGCAGACAGAACCTTCTGGACGGAGAGGATTCAGGAAGTGAAGTCTGCAGAACCAGCCGGAACCGCCCTGGAACACATCATCCTCAGAGCCGGCAGCGGCGCCGGTTCCTGCTCAGATGCAGTAACTTCAGGTGAACGCTGAACTCACCATCTCCAGCTCGATGTCCAGCTGCTTGGATGGACCGAAAACGGGAGGTTTGGCTGTGAAGAGAGAAGCCGGTCAGATCCAGACGGACTGCTGGTGTTTGTGTCTCCTGCTGTCTAAACCAGATACGATGACCTTCAGGATGTCCTGATTCGTTGCAGGAACCTGTGAGCTACCAGCCGCGGGGTGACCGGCGCCGGTGAGAGGGCTTACTTTGGTCGGGCCTCATCTGGCCCCGAGGACGGCGGATGGGAGTCCCGGAGACCACCACAGACGAGGCTCGGCCATGGTACCCCACCGGAAGCCTCAACCTGCCAACCCCCCCGGACAGAGAGGACGGTTCAGTCTGAGCAGAAGCTGGGACGCCCTGGACTGAAGCAGGGGATCGCCGTCAGGCGTCCCAGCAAATCAGTCCAGCCCGACCCACACAGCTGCAGGTTCTGTCATCAGAACTTCTGGGTAAAAAGGAACGTTTGCTCTTCCTCCCTCTAGATGGTGCTGTTCTTCAGGAAGACAGATGGAAGCATCTCTTCAGGGTTCAGGATCCTCATTCATCACGGTAGTGAACCCGTTCGTACCAGTTTGGCATCAGGGCGTTGTCCTTCCCGCGGAACATCACGCCCACGTTGGTGGCGTGGTCTCTGGACGAGTAGAAGTCCGTGTAGTCCCCTGTGAGGAAACCGAGCAGGGTTTTCATCCTCTTTGAGGTTTCTTCGGGGAATCTAAATTTCGTTCTTAAGTTTGCAGTGACCCCCCCATGTTAGAAGCATACCGATGTCTGCAGGAAGGTGCATGGTGGCGGCGCTCTGATGGACAAAGGCCCTGCAGGACGACAGAGTTACAAAAACATCTCAGGAGTTCTCCAGAGCATTCATTCATACAGACGGGAGCGGGGGCGGGCTGTCAATGATTCACCGACTGCAGGAACAGGCTGAAGGTCACTGACTCCCAAACTAGAATCTCTGCAGGCCTTCATTCCTCACTCTGACTTCTCCATAACCTGATCTGAGCGGATCCTCCTCACAGTCCTCTCAGGACAGCAGCAGATCCACAACAAACGTCTGAAACTCGGACATCAAGCAGAACTGACCTGCAGGTCCACCAGAACCAGGAAGGACTGAAGATGATGAACAGGAACATGACTGAGGTTTCCACCGGAGAACTAGAAACTTCAGATCTAGAAGTCCTTTCAGGATGAACTGTATTCAGATACGTAGTTGTAGAGTTACATAAGTTAATTCTTTAACAGTTCTGGTAAATGTCCTGTCCGTCCTGGGAGATGATCTCTCCATGTGGACTTCCCTGAGGTTTCTTCTGTTTTCCCGGAATCTGTTTTTTTAGGAGTTTTTCCTCACTGGGAGGGAGGGTCTAAGGACAGGGATAACCCGGTTCATTTAGTCTGTTTAGTTTAGCAATCAGCTAATGTAGCCACAAGGGGGCCCAAGCCAGGGTCTCATTGTGCCGGTCCCAAGCCCGGATAAATACAGAGGGTTGTGTCAGGAAGGGCATCCGACGTAAAATCTTGCCAAATCAAATATGCGAATTAGACCTACGAAATCCATACCGGATCGGTCGAGGCCCGGGTGAACAACGACCGCCATCGGTGCTGTTCACCCACAGGGTGCCGGTGGCAATTGGACTACTGTTGGTGGAAGAAGGAGAGGAGGAAGGCGGGTTCGTAGGGAGAGAGAGAAGAGGAAAGTCACTAGTGTTGGACTGAGAGTTGGGACTTTGAATGTTGGAACTATGACAGGAAAGGGTAGAGAGTTAGTGGACATGATGCAGAGGAGAAAGGTAGACATACTGTGTGTCCAGGAGACCAGGTGGAAAGGTAGCAAGGCTAGAAGTTTAGGAGCAGGGTTCAAGTTGTTCTATCATGGTGGAGATGGGAAGAGAAATGGAGTAGGAGTTATCCTAAAGGAGGAGTTTGTTAGGAGTGTTGTGGAGGTAAAAAGAGTGTCAGATAGAGTGATGAGGAGGAGAAGTGTGATGGTGCCCATTTTTAAGAATAAGGGAGATGTGCAGAGTTGTGGTAACTACAGAGGAATAAAGCTGATGAGCCATACAATGAAGGTGTGGGAAAGAGTAGTGGAAGCCAGACTAAGAGCAGAAGTGAACATTTGTGAGCAGCAGTATGGTTTCATGCCAAGAAAGAGCACTACAGATGCAACATTTGCTTTGAGGATGTTGATAGAGAAGTACAGAGAAGGTCAGAGAGAGCTCCACTGTGTCTTTGTAGATCTGGAGAAAGCTTATGACAGAGTGCCCAGAGAGGAACTATGGTATTGTATGAGGAAGTCTGGAGTGACAGAGAAGTATGTCCGAGCAGTGCAGGACATGTATGAGGGCTGTAAGACAGTGGTGAGGTGTGCTGTAGGGGTGACAGAGGAGTTCAAGGTGGAGGTGGGATTACATCAGGGATCAGCTCTGAGCCCCTTCCTGTTTGCAATGGTGATGGACAGACTGACGGATGAGGTTAGACAGGAATCACCATGGACTATGATGTTTGCAGATGATATTGTGATTTGTAGTGAGAGCAGGGAACAGGTGGAGGTGGAGTTAGAGAGGTGGAGGTTTGCCCTGGAAAGGAGAGGAATGAAGGTTAGCCGCAGTAAGACAGAGTACATGTGTGTGAATGAGAGGAACCAGAGTGGAAGAGTGAGGTTACAGGGAGAAGAGATAAAGAAGGTGGAGGAGTTGAAGTATTTAGGGTCAACAGTACAGAGTAATGGAGAGTGTGGAAAAGAAGTGAAGAGGAGAGTGCAAGCAGGTTGGAATGGGTGGAGAAAAGTGTCAGGTGTGATGTGCGACAGAAGAGTTTCAGCACAAATGAAAGGAAAGGTGTACAAGACTGTGGTGAGACCAGCCATGTTGTTTGGACTAGAAACAGTGGGACTGAAGAAAAGACAGGAAGCAGAGCTGGAGGTAGCAGAGATGAAGATGCTGAGGTTCTCTTTGGGAGTGACCAGGATGGATAGGATCAGGAATGAATACATCAGAGGGACAGCACATGTTAGAGGTTTTGGAGATAAAGTCAGAGAGGCCAGACTGAGATGGTTTGGACATGTTCAGAGGAGAGACAGTGAATATATTGGTAGAAGGATGCTGAGTCTAGAGCTGCAGGAAAGAGGTCTAGAGGAAGACCAAAGAGGAGGTTTATGGATGCAGTGAATGAAGACATGAAGGTGGCTGGTGTTAGAGTGGAGGATGCTGAAGACAGGCTTAGATGGAGGAAACTGATTCGCTGTGGCGACCCCTGAAGGGAAAAGCCCAAAGGAAAAGAAGAAGAAGTTTAGCAATCAGCTGTTATTCATATTTTATGTCCGACTTTTTCCTTTTGTACAATTACCAGCATGAAGCCCAATGAGATCATTGTTTTGTGATTTTGTGTCATGTAAGCCTGCCCTCACTTCCCATCATCCCTTTGTTTACACTCTCTATCGGTAGCTTACAGCCCTCACACCCCCAACCTAACATCAGTGGTCCAACTAAACCAGCAGCAGTATCGTTTCTATCCAGCCGGACGGTTCTGATCCAGATTCCACCTCAGACCAGGAAAACTAAGACGTTCATGGATCTATTCGTCTGCAGGTGGGTGATCAGAAATGGGCGGAGCAAGGAGCTGGTGGCCTCCAGACTGTCACGCCTACATCCCTGCTACAAGCTTTAACAAACAGCGTTTTTTCATCGGCTCCTGATTCACGACGATTTGAGTCAGAATCTCAGTTTTAACTTTAACTTTAAATATGTTCCATCTTCAGACAACGCTGATAGAAACACCAGAAACGCAGCTTTCATCTGAGATGACGGATATTACACAGAGTACATAGCTGATGCATAGAGAAACAGGACATAGATTAGATAGAAAGTACATAGATGTACTTTTCATAGATTTCATCAGTGGTCTTCAACCATCGGACGTGGACCAGTACCGGTCTGTGGGTAACTCGGTACCGTCTGTGGGCCACTCGGTACCAGTCTGTGAGTCACTCGGTACCGGTCTGTGAGTAACTCGGTACCGGTCTGTGAGTAACTCGGTACCAGTCTGTGAGTCACTCGGTACCAGTCTGTGGGTTACTCAATTTCGGTCTGTGGGCCATTCGGTACCGGTCTGTGGGCCACTCGGTACCAGTCTGTGAGTCACTCGGTACCGGTCTGTGGGTCACTTGATACTGGACAGTAGACAGAAAAAAAATAATAAATGTGCTATCTTAGATTATTTTCTCTTAGTTTATTTCCTGATCCTGAAGGAAGTTTTATTTTGAAAAATTCCGTTCAAAAAAATAAGTCTTGGTCGTGTGTCTTGAAGCAGCTAGCTTCATGGTTACCTGGACTGCTAAGTCCCCTCAAAGCTAAAGAGCTAACAAAAACAATCACTAAAAACGTATTTTGAAAGTTTCTTTGTGAAAAAAGATCCAGTGAAACCGAGGAAGATCCTTTGGAGAACAGTAAAGCTGCTGTAGGGCTGCACGGTGGCGCAGTGGTTAGCGCTCTCGCCTCACAGCGAGAAGGCCCCGGTTCGAATCCCGGCTGGGACCTTTCTGTGTGGAGTTTGCATGTTCTCCCCGTGCATGCGTGGGTTTTCACCGGGGACTCCGGCTTCCTCCCACCGTCCAAAAACATGCTTCATAGGTTCATTGGTGACTCTAAATTGCCCCTAGGTGTGGATGTGAGAGTGAATGTGTGTGTGATTGAGGCCCTGAGACAGACTGGCGACCTGTCCAGGGTGAACCCCGCCTTCGCCCATCAGTAGCCGGGATAGGCTCCGGCACCCCGCGACCCCGAAAGGGAAGAAGCGGTCAAGAAGATGGATGGATGGATGGATAAAGCTGCTGTTTACAGATAAAATAATGAGGATTTATGCAAAGACCAAATCTGATCAACCTGTTTGTCCTGTAAGATAATCAGAGGATTGATGTTAAAATGACATTCTATGGTAAATAATCCAATATTGTTTCATTTATGGAATTTCTACAAATCAACATATTTGTTCCATTGAATCTTCATCATCTGTTTAAAATCTACTGATATTTTTAGACTATTTTAAACTGAATTTCTGGTGGCATCACTTTATTTTGAAAAAAGATGATCAGAAACTGGAGGCTTAAAAATGCCAGCTTCAGCCCCGTTTGGACCATGAAAATGTCCTCATACTGAAACGGGTCTGGACTGACCTGCTGCGGAGGCTGACGTCATCCCGCAGCCTGCTCTCACTGGTGGACAGCAGCGTCTGCAGGCTCCTCCGGGCTTCCCTCCAGGCCTCAAAGCCCAGATCCATGAAGGCGTTCAGTGTGGGCTGAAAGGACACGTTTCAGGGCGGTTCTGTTGGACCCGTTTTAACCGTCTTTATGACTGGTTCCTACATGTTTATGGGGCCAGTGAAGGTCTAGAAGACGAAACTTTTTGTTCATTAAAATTTATCATTTTACAGGTTTTTATAATGAATGGCTCCACCCACAAAAACAGTGGGAGGAGCTAATGACACAGAGGGCGGGAGCATGTCCCTCAGAGTTCTCATGCAAGTAAAAATGAGCAGCTGAGTCTGCTGAATACCTGTGCAAAGACCTCCTGGTTTCTGGACATGACGGGTCCATCAAACAGAGACCTGACCACACTCAGGTCCAAGACCTGGTCTCCAATGGCGACTCCGATCCGACGTTTGGGCTGCAGCAGAAAAACACAAGCCTTTGTGAGTCCCTGTGTGTTGGGCTGAAGGTTCTGGACCTGCTGACCGATGCACAGCAGGACCAGGAGAATCAGAACCCTGCAGCAGGAACATCTGGGCTGGAACGGGGGGTGGAGGCACAGAGAAGACTTGACCTCAAACTAGAAGACTCTGATGTGGCAGAATCAGAGCACCGGCAGAGCAGAAAGTTCTGCAGAGATTCTGCAGAACACACAACTTCTCTGACGTGGAATTCTTCTCCATGAAGACTTTCAGGAATCGGTTGGACTCCAGCTGGAGGACTCACGTTGTTGGCCGTGGAGAAGACTCCGTACGGAAGGTTCTGGAAGGAGAAGTCACAGTCGGGGTCCACCTTGATGAAGGACATGTTGTTCTGCTGCCGAGCCGAGCCGCTGAGTTCAGGAAGATGAGGAGCTGACACCTTCCAGATGTGGAGCTGCACAAAGGCCCCGCCCCCCACAGCTCAGCCAATCAGAGGCTGCCATTGGTGTCCTCCCTGCTGCAGCTGCTGAACATGACTCAGCAGA
>NC_050517.1:1390757-1394778 GCF_002922805.2 Oryzias melastigma
TGATTTGCGACAGTGTCGTAAACAGTTTTCTGCTCCATGGAGGACTTGGACCCGGAGCGGAAGTCTGTTGACATTAGCCAGCGCGGGAGGGGGCCGCGCGCGCGAGTCTCTGTTAAACTTTAACCGCTCCGGTTTGAGCGGTTCGGACTCGCCTCGCGCCGGTCCCGGGAGCTCTGACCATGTCCGCCCTCAGGGCTGCCAAACACGCGCTCAGGCGGGAGATGAAGCGGCGCGTGGCCGCGCTCAGCCCGGAGGAGAAACGGCGGCAGTCCCGCGTGCTCGCACAGAAGGTGAGGGGGGGTGTCTACAGGAACACACGTTAACTCGGTGCCCCGCCGCGCACGAGCCCATAGTCGTATGGCTCAGCGCATGCGCGAAAGCCGCGAATAACTGATCGTTCGTAGCAAACCGGAAGCTCCCGAATGTCACAAGCTTCACGTTTTTGGACTTTTTCATGTTTTTCTACAGACATGGAGGCAAGCTCCACCCACTGGCGCGTGCCGTCCAGTGGGTGGAGCTTCCGTACAGGCTTCTGATAAAAATGTAAACAAGAGATAAAACCATGGACAGTAGAAGTTAAAGAAAAAATCATTTCACTGACGATGATTGTCTAAGTGGACCGGAAGTGAGGAAAGTTTCTGAGGAAGTTCTGCTGAGGAGGGGGGGGGCGTCCGTTCAGGTGAATGGAAGGAGGCGGAGTCATGGGGGTCAGAGTGAGGTTGTTCACATGGAATCAGAACAGGAGAGGGCTGTGGAGAACAGAACCGGACCGAGATGGTTCTGGAGAGGGGTTTGAACACAGCTGTGGGGAGGTGGTCATGCCGGCAGGTTCCATAGCGGATCAGGTTCTGAAGTTCTGGATGGATTTGATGAGTGTTTTGGTTGAAACACGAATTCCAGATGTCTTTGAGATCTTTCCTGTTTAGTTATCATACATTTCTACAGCAAATGTGCAAAAAATCCCACAAAGTTTAAAACTTTGTTGACTTTTCAACTTAATCTTCTTCTGAGTTTTATAACTTCATAAAATCTTTTCAACATTCAGTTAGCGTGTTAGCATGTTAGCATGTTAGCCGCTCTGCGCTCACGTTAGAAAAAACTTCAGACATGAATTATTTCGTCTTTAGTTTGATAGGAAAACAAGTTTGTTCCAGAAGTTCTGAACTCCTCTTTGCTTTGGCTCCGCCCCTGATGCTTCATTGGCTCCCAGCTACTCGCCCACCCCAGGTACGTGTCGTCTGAGCGTGTGGCGGTGTTCCTCAGCATGGATGATGAGGTGTGCACCAGAGACATCATCGTAGACCTTTTGGGGCGGGGCAAGAGCTGCTTCATCCCGCGGTACGACGGCGGCAGCTCCCACATGGACATGCTGCGGCTGCACAGCCTGGAGGACATGGACGCCCTGCCGCTGACGTCCTGGAATATCCCGCAGCCTCCGCACGACGACCACAGCCGGGAGGAGGCCCTCAGTTCAGGTCAGGCGGTCCAGCACCGCTCTGGGTTCCCGGCGCCGCCTTCTAACGCTCCGCTCTTCTGCAGGAGGTCTGGACCTGATGCTGATGCCGGGCCTGGGCTTCGATCGGGCCGGCAGACGTCTGGGCCGGGGGAAGGGCTTCTACGACACGTACCTGCAGCGCTGCAGCCGACACCCCCGCGGGAAGCCCTACACGCTGGCGCTGGCCTTCAGAGAGCAGCTGTGTGAGGAGATCCCAGTGGACGCCAATGACGTCCTCATCGATGAAGTTCTGAGTGAGGAGGTCCAGTAGAACCGGAGCGGGCGGAGCCGCTGGTGTAGGTCTTTATTAAAGTGTTATCAGAAACCTCAAACCTGGAGAACTTGTGTCTTTGTGAAGCTCAGGTCTTAGTTATTCTCAACACTATCGTCCTGAAGACCAGACCACCATCCTGCCACCTCCGTGCTTCACAGCTGGACTTCTGGTTCTGCTGCTGTTCTCTTCACAGAGCTTCAGAACCCGAGTCTCGGGGTTACGATGGGGGGTTATGAGGAGTCTGCATCTCCATCTATCACTGATGACAGGCAGAATCATTCTGAAAGGTCATGACCTTTAACAAGAGCTGGGGGGGGGCTGCTAATGGAGGAGCAGAGATGTTTTACTGTGACAGCTGAAGACCCCGAGTCTTTTCTTGAAAACAGCGTTTTTATTGACACATTTGGACTCAATTTTGAGCTTCATTTATCACAGAAAATCAATTTCTTGTAAGAAAACATAATTAAAGCTGTTTTTAGTTATAATCCACTGGATTATTAAGCAGATTTTCCTTTTTTGTCCCTAATGGTTTTAATATTTGGTAGTGGTCAGTTAATTAGCTCTGATTTAGTTTTTGGTTATATTATTCATATTATTCATTATATTATTCATAAATATTTATGAATTTATGGCTGAAATGCTCCAGAAACCTTCAGATAAACATTTTTTTGTTTTTTTATCACTGAGGAATTTCCACTAAACATTAAAGTAGTGTCAATACAATATGATGAAAGGTAAGTGAGCTTCTAAGTAGAGGAGGCGGCGAAGCTGCTTAATATCCAGAGTGGATATTGCTATTTGCTGCACTGACACGATCCAATGCTGTAGGATGTCTTTGTTTATTTTAAGGAAGTCATGTAAAGCTCTGTTTAAAGTTATTAAAAAAACTATTTTCTCTTCATGTTTATGTTTTATTTATGCCAAAAACCCACAACAGTTTCTTGAAATGTATCATATCAGTATCAAAAACAGAAATATGAATCAGTATCTTATTTTTCTAAAGGGTGAGTGAAGACTTTGTGGTTCCTACTGGGTTTAGGTTGGTGAGAAATTGACCCAAATGGTTCTTTAAGGGTTAAAGGTTGCAGACTCCTGATCTACAACCACACATTCATTTAATCATAGAATAGTTTGAAAACCCAGTCCTAGCCTCAGGATGAAGGTCTGGTCTTCCTCCAATGTCAACTTCAGTGAGAACAGAAGTATCAGGTCTACAGTCTATGCTAGGTTGTCAGTCTACAGCTGGTCTTCAGGTCTACAGCTGGTCTTTAGGTCTACAGCTGGTCTTTAGGTCTACAGCTGGTCTTTAGGTCTACAGCAGGTCTTTAGGTCTACAGCTGGTCTTTAGGTCTACAGCTGGTCTTTAGGTCTACAGCTGGTCTTTAAGTCTACAGCAGGTCTTTAAGTCTACAGCAGGTCTTTAGGTCTACAGCTGGTCTTTAGGTCTACAGCAGGTCTTTAAGTCTACAGCAGGTCTTTAGGTCTACAGCTGGTCTACAGTTGGTCTTTAGGTCTACAGCTGGTCTTTAAGTCTACAGCAGGTCTTTAAGTCTACAGCAGGTCTTTAGGTCTACTGCTGGTCTTTAGGTCTACAGCTGGTCTTTAGGTCTACAGCTGGTCTACAGTTGGCAGGTCTTCGGTCAACAGCAGGTCTTCGGTCTTTGGCAGGTCTACAGTCTCCTGCTCTCCTCTCTGGAGTGCTTGACGGAGTGTGCACTGACTCCGCCTCCACATAAAAGCTGGAATCCAAATATTTAGAGGATCTAAATCTTTAAAACCAAAACGCCCTCCAGGAGAGGCAGAACAATTGTTAGAACTTCTCCTTTAGAGAATCCATGTAACTCTATAATAATCTCATTATTTCACTGATACATTTTGCGGTATGTGAACTGGATCAGATTAATATGAATAAATATTATAGTAGATTATTACTGTATTTCTGAACAAATGTGTAAACTCAAAATTGATTTAAAGTGAGTGGATCGAAAGAAACGGGAAAAATAAATCTGAATCGATTTGATCCATGTTCTGGAGAATCAAACGGAATCTGTGAATGATTGTTGATTCCAGCCCGACTCCACCATAGACCCTGATGACGTTGAGTCTCAAACGTCTTTTGTTGTTTACTCTGTTTTTTCTGTGCGCTGTAGCCCCACCCCCATGACTTTCAGACTCCTCCCTTCAAATCTGCCACAGTCAATCTCTGTTGAGTACAGACTTCAAAAGAATCAAAAATGAAATTCGAGTTTTAA